>NW_007746837.1:0-224 GCF_000696425.1 Galeopterus variegatus | reverse complement strand
ACGTTGCTTTGCTTTTATAGCGTTGAAAAAAACCTTTCAGTTTCTTTTTCTTTCTTTCTTTCTTTTTTTTTTTTACAATTTGAATGATTTGGGTTTTAATCTAATGGAAAATTTTTAGCCGACATTTCACGTAACACCTTTCGCCCTGTATTTATTTAAGCCACGTGCACGCCCTGTCCTGAGTAATGACGGATCTGCCCGTTTTCCCTCCACACTCGCCCTTC
>NW_007746836.1:0-12989 GCF_000696425.1 Galeopterus variegatus | reverse complement strand
TGGATTGAACAACAGTAAAAATATCAGGAGCTATTTCAAACAAGAAAATGAAAGAGCAGAGATATAGACACTGTGGGGAAAAACATCTAATGTTGGGGTAACCTATAATGAGGAACAAGCTAGATTGAATTAGGGGTAACATGCCAAGATAAAATTACAGACTGTCTCAATCAACACAAATATTAATATAACCCCTCCACAGATGCCACATTTTCAAACTATATTGCAGAGTATCTTTTGTGTCACAAACTTTGAGGTACTGCTACTTCAGGGGACAATACTGGTTTCCTAGCACTTATCATCAGTAATAATGAATAAAATATAAACGATTGAAATTTTTGGATTTGGTACCAATATCTCACAAGTTTATATATGCCCAGTATTAAGATATTGCAATTACAAGTTGAGTTAACTGTGTGGTGTGAGGAAATGATCATTAATTTTTTGACAGTTTTCTTATTTAAGCTTCCTTTGCTACTTTCTCCTACATTACTGGAGTTTTCCCATAATTTTTTCAATATTGTGTTGTAAATTCCAGTTTATAGTGAGCTTAATCTGACTGGACGTTCAAAAGACTCTTGGAACCAGGATGAGTCTTGATTATACAGGTCCATCCCACCCATGCATTGTGTGAAGTCTAGATCCTGGCCCCCAAACTCTGCATGCCACTGGTGTCCCCCAGTCTCCCTGATAACTAAAAATATTCCCTGTGGACATTTCCATCCCCCTGGAAAAGCACTCTAAAGAACAATCTCTATTATCTACTCAATTATAACAGGAAAGGGGGCAGAACTTAACTGACAATTTTTGATGGAAAATTTTTTTTTAAATTCTTTCTGAAGTGTCTGACATTAAGAAAAAGGCGGGTTCTTGGATAGTGACACTTTCATTATTCTAGAATCTCAGGTGGTATGTGAGGTTAGAACATATGTGCCTTTGAAAGATTTGCTGTGTTTAATGGAAATTCTTGTTAGAAATGTTGACACCTGAAAACTTGAATCAGCAGTTTGAAGTTAAAATGCAGTTGAGAAGCAACAGTAATAACGTGTTGAATAACTAAAAAGGTCTTAGTTAAGTAAAATATGTTAAATGGAATCACTTTTTAAATAGCCTTTTCTATTACTAATATATCTTAGAGAATTTGGAAAATACAGATGTGTTTAAAGATGAAAATTAAAGTTACCTGTAATCGCGATCATGGTGTGATTTGTTAGAAATTGTCTTTTCATTTGAAACTTTCCTGTAAGAAATTCGACTCAGACCATCTTATAGCTACATTGTTGCATTATAAATTTCTTCAACTCTTAAATCAAAGAAGGAAGTTTATCTTGCCTTTTTGTTGATAGGTAAGTTGCTTCTTGCTGTAAGATGTTTGTTTATTTTTCATTGCTTAATACCTTTGACAGGTGCTATGGAAACAGATATCTGAATAAAGTCTTGTCAGAATAGAAGGATATATTTTAAATTGTCTAGAGATAGATACATTGAATACTTTTGAGCTGTAAAATTATCTCAATTGAGAGTAATTAATTTTTATTTTGAGCAAGCAGTGTCATGTTCCAGGGTAAAAGAGGTCAGCACTGTTTTTTCAAATCACTACTTTTTGAAATACTCACCTGCACATAAATGGACCAGATAACTGAATTATAAAGACATTGAAAATGTTTCACTTTTCTAGGCAAGACGTTAACTAGAATGAAAATGAATAGTTTATTTTGCACATATCTCTGTGATTTATAATTAAGGTATTTCATTGATTTTTAAGATCCACATCTGAGATGGAATGACATCATAGAATTGGCATGTTGTGATTTAATTGGCAACTTGTCTTTTTAGTGGTACACAAAATTGTGTCTTAAAATTGAAGGCATCTTAGATTCAGTGAAATAGGGAATATGTAAAAATGTCAGTACATTGATTAATGTTTAACACCAAAAATTTATCCAAAAGGTGACTTGCAAAGTGAAGATACACAACATTTCTCGATCCTTTCCTTTAAACTAGAATTGTTTACTCAGAAGGTTCCTGTGGAGATTCTCCTCCACCCCACCCATGTAAAACAAATGAGGAGTCAATGTTTGTAAATATAAGAACCATTTTTTGAAAATATTTAGAAGGAAACAAACTGCTTGGTGATTTTTCATGGAGTGCAGATGGTGTGGTCAACGTGTTTGAAGTACAGTTAATCAGACAATATAACTAGGCAGTTGTATGAATTTGGTTTTGAGGGGTTTTTTCTTCCCCATTTTGGAAGAATTGTAGGTCCACTTATAAATGAAAGTTTACTCAAATGGGACATCTTTAAATCTGATTGCGGTGATTCGTAGTTGTTATTGTTGTTTTAATAAGAAATATATTTGAAAATATATCTACTCTGCACGAAGAACACAGTTTATATGGGAAGTTTATATGTTATCTCTTAGCCAGAAAACCTGTGTAAGGACTTTTTCTGCCTGATATGGAAGGCCGGTTTCACAAGAAACTCAACCACATGAAGACTGTTTACATACTTTCTTCCCTGGGTGGACTTCAGCTTTGCTTTTCAAAATGTTGTCCCCAAACTAGCAGCATATCAACAGCATCCTGAAGCTTGTTTGAAATGGAGACTCTAGGGCCCACCTCAGACCAGCTGAACCAGAATTTGCATTTTAACAAGATTCTCTTCTGGGTGATGCACATGAACATGTGAGAATCACCAGACCAGATCAGTAGCTCTCAAACTTAAGTGTGTTTTACAAGGATTGCCAGCCTACTACTCCAGAGTGCCTGATTCAGTAGGTCTGGGCTTGGGGCCTGAGGATTTGCGTTATAACAAGTTATCAGGTGATGCCGATGCTTCTGGTCCAGGGACCACACTTTGAGAACCATTAGACGGAGTGTTCTTCTCACTGAACCTTTCTATTCTCTCTCGTAATTCTTCACCCTTCCAAATAACTTTTTTATAGGTTATTATAATCACATGTTTTAGCTTGATCGAAGGAATAAAAGGCACATTGTCTTATAATTTGTAGTAATGGCTGCGCTGAAATTGCTTGTCAATCTCTAATTTCAGAGAAAAACTCTTTTTTTAGTGCTTATTAGGTTTTTGACTTTGGTTTATAGGTTATTCTATCTCTTCTTTCTGAGACATTAAAAATTTTTTTGTATAGATGAAATGTTCATGTGGCTCAGAAATTAAAATGACACAGGCGTATTTTGAGAAGTCTAATTTCCAAGTCTGTCTTGCTCTTCCCCATAACCGCATAATTTTTTTCTTATAGACAGCCTTTGTTTCTGTGTGTAGACACAAACAAATACCAATATAGTACATATACTCCTATTTATTAAAAATGTACATACTATGTAAATTGTTCTGCCCCCTGCTCATTTTTAGTTAATGTACTCTTGAGATCTTCCCATATTAGTAAATAAAAAACATACATACATAGATATAGATAAAGATATATATGTGTGTGTATGTATATATGTATATAAATAAAGGCAGCTGGCCGGTGTGGGGATCCAAACCCTTGACCTTGGTGTTATAACACTGCGCTCTAACCAACTGAGCTAACTGACCAGCCCACTTTCATGTATTTGTATATAAAGAAGGCTTAAATGTTGTTTTCTTTAAATTTTATATAGTTAATATTAATCTTTCATGGTGTCTGGATTTTAATCACAGAAAGCACTCCAAGATTTTTGGAATTTGCATGTGTTTTCTTTGTACTTTTATGGTTTCATTTTCACACTTAAATCTTTGATGCATTTCAACTTTATTCTGGTGTTTAGAGTGATATATAGTTTCAACTTATCTTTTTCCATATGGTTACCCCTTGCCTTTACCCATTTGTTCCAGTGTCCATCTCTGAATACACTTTTATTGTATTGTGAGCTTCTGGATATATTGGGGTAGAGCTCTGGACTTTGTATTCTATTCCATTAGTCTTTCTATTCATATACCAGTACCACATTATTGATTTTATGAAATGTTTTCATATCTTTTAAAACTAGTTTCCCCTTGTTGCTTTTCATCTTCCTGGCAATTCTTTGAATTTGAGGGGGGAGGGTAGCCAGAACAGGGATGGAACCCTGGACTTGGTGTTATCAGCACCATGCTCTAACCAACTGAGCTGACTGGCCAGCCCATTCTGGCAATTCTTGCTTGTTTATTTTTCTATGTGAACTTTAGAATCATCTTGTCTAGGTCCAGGAAAAAATTTTTTTTTTAAAAATCAAGATCATGTTAAATTTATGAACTTAAAATCTATTTGACTTCTCTGAGCCTCAGTTTTCTAATCTGTAAAAGGAACAATACTGTGTACGAATGCTGGGAAGATTAAAAGAGAAAGCATTTGAAACTCATCACTTAGTGCCACTTCCATTACCACCACCACTGACAACATGGGTTGAGGCAGCTGTTCTCTTTTTCCTTTTCCCACTCTTACCCCTCTCACTTTTCAAAGAGGGAAAAAGAAACCATGAAGAAAAGCAATAAGCAATATTAGAATTGAAGTTAAAACTAAGCTCTCATTCAGTTTGAGCAGGGTAGTCAATACACTTGAGAACAGAGAACAAGCTTGGTCTGGCATTCGAGGCCACCTCCTCCTCCTTTCTAGCCTTGCTACTTTTTCGTCTCTTGGATGCACCTAAACAACAGTGCTACTAGGCATTCTCCAAAGGTCTTGTGTTTCTTGAACACCATCCCTTCTACCCAGAATGTTTGCTGCCTAATCCTGCCAGTTCGAATATATACTGCGCCCAACTCAGTAAAAAACAGTATGTCTCCTCACGTAGCTTCTCTTTCTTGTAGCTTAGGCCTTGATAGACTGCAAACTTTCTGAGAGAGAAACTGTGTCTATCCTGTACACCGAAGAATGCCCGGCATCCAGCAAAATACCTGACGAAGAATAAATATTCATATTATTTGTTAACTAAATGAATGAATAATTGACTAGGCTCTTTCTTTTGCCTTATATTATGTGTCTGGGTAACTCTTTCTTTTCTTTTTTTGGTGGCTGGCCAGTACAGGGATCAAAACCTGGAGGTGTTATCAGCACCACGTTCTAACTAACTGAGCTACTGGCCAGTCTGTGTCTGGGTAACTCTTAACATTACCCAGTACACTGTAAGCCCCTGGAAGACAGGGATTATGCCCTTTTTTAATGATAGTAATACTAATAACAAATATAATAAATAACAGTGGTGGTGGAGGTGGTGAGAGGCAGATTTATTATGTAATAAGAGCTTATAATAATAAAAATGTTAATTACCATTTATTGAACATTAATTATGTTCCAAGAACTGTTTTAGAGTCCTTGAAGTAGATTATTTCATATACTCTTCAGCAATTTTATGAACTGGATACTATTATTATACAAATGGGAAACCAGGCACACAGAAGTGAAGTGACTTGCCCATGATCACACAGCTAGGAAGTGGTAGAGTTAGGGTTCAAATGCAGATGTTCTGAGTCTAACACCCCAAGTCTTGACCTGCTACAGTGCTCCGTACGTGTTTGTAGTATACAGTCATTTATACCTCCTTGAACAATTTAGGAATAGTTTTAATTACACTTTCAACTTTTCACTTTCCTTCTCAACCATTCCACTTTTGTAACTTCTACTTCGTTCTTTCCAGTTTATCTCAGACTTCACATTCTCTAGGAGGCTTTCTCTGACCAGCCTGTCTGGCATGTAGTAAGTGCTCAGTAAAAAGTAACTTTTACTTTTTTTTTCCAGGTTCACAGTAAAGGTGCTACAAAGGAGAATGTAAGACAGGGAAATAAGTATTTTTACTGAGGTAAGTTTTTTTTATGATTTTCTTTCTTTCTTTTTTTTTTTGGTTCTTCTCCATACCTTGCTTTCTTAGGTATAACAGGGAGATTGTTTTAGTTCCTAGAATCTATGGAATTTGAAGCCACTTTTGGTGAGATGTCAATACTTCTTTTTCTTAAATAAAGATTTGTTGCATTGTCTTATTATAATAATGAGAACAATTTCCATCAGTATAAAACGTAATGACAAAAGTAAGCACCCAACTCCTACCACCGAGAAATGATCACCATTAATATTTTGGTGAACATAAGTTCAGAAATATATCTATGGATTTAGAAGTATTTATATACAAAATTTTAAATAAATTGGTTTGCACTGTACATTGTCTTTTTAAGTGCGACAATATGTTTCGTACGGGAATTGGAAAAGACATGCACAATCATACATGATTATTTTGCTGGCTGTATAATATTTCATTGTTTACAGGCACCATACTTTATTTAATCACACTTTGATGACCTTTTAGATTGTTTCTAGTTTTCCTTTCTTATGGATAATGGTGTGTTGATCATCACCCTGTACTTATATCATTGTATACTTGTTTATTTCTCTTCCTAGAAGTATAAACTACTGGGTCAAAGATTATACACATTTTAGACGTTTGTACATGTGGCTAACCTGTCCTTTGTAAGGACTGCCAATTTATACCTCCACCAAAGTCCATGACAGTCCTGTTTTCTATAACCTTGCCCACATTGAGTTTTGTTACTTTTTTCTTCAATGTGTAACTTTTTTTTCTAATTTATTTAAGTTGACAGATAAAATTGTGTGTATGTGTCATGTGCAACATGATGTTTTGAAGTACATATACATTGTGGAATGGTTAAATCTAGTTAATTAAAGTATGCATTACATCACATAGTTATCATTTTTGTGGTGAGAACATTCAATGGCTCTGTTTTTTAATATAGTACATTGTTATTAACTATAGTCTCCATGCTGTATAATAGATCTCTTGAACTTATTCCTCCTATCTAATTATAGTTTTGTTTCTTTGACCAAACCCCGTACCCCAGCCTCTGGTAAGCACCATTCTACTCCCTACTTCTATGAGATCAACTTTTTTAGGTTCCACATGTAAGTGAGAACATGCAGTATTTGTATTTTTGTGCCTGGCGTATTTCACTTAACATAATGTGCTCCAGGTTCATGCACGTTGTAACAAATGTCATGATTTCCTTTCTTTTTTATGGGTGAATAGTTTTTCGTTCTGTGCATATACCACATTTTCTTATTAATTCGTTGATGGACACTTGGGTTAATTCTGTATCTTGGCTATTGTGAATAATGCTGCAGTAAACATGAGAGTGCAGATATCTCTTCAACATACTGATTTCATTTCCTTTGGATATATGGTATACCCTTTAGTGGGATTGCTGAATTATGTGATAGTTCTAGTTTTAATTAGTTTTAATTTGTTGAGAAACCTCCACACTATTTTCCATGATGGCTGTACTAATTTACATTGCTATCAACAGTGTGCAAGGGTTCCCTTTTCTCCATATCCTCACCAACATTTGTTATCTCTTGTCTTTTTGATAATAGCCATTTTAACAGGAGTGAGGTGATAGCTTGTTGTGGTTTTAATTTGCATGTCTCTGATGATTAGTGATGTTGAACATTTTCTCTTGTTACTGTTGACCATCACTATCTGAACTAGGTAGTGTACTAGATTTTGTTAAAGAATCCTATCTGTGTTCCGTAGTATAGACATGAGAATATTTTTCAGTTATGTTATTTGAAGACAGGATAAGGTGAATGCCCAAAATATATTCTCAATTATAATGGAGAGAAATTGAGCTATGTTTTAATTGTATGGCTGAACATTTATTAAAAATAAAAGAGAAATAGATTGCCAGCCCTTCAGAAGAATGTATAAATCTTTGTTCAATAGCCTGCCTTTTAAGCTTTTCTGAGTTCCTAAACCAGTTTTTCATAGCCAAAATAAACAGAGAGGATGGAACAATTATCTAATAGATTTAAGCAGTTTTTTGGTCTCTTGTTTTCATATGCTTTGTTTCCATTGGAATATGGGATTTTAAAGAATGTATGAACTGGTTTTAGTTAGTATTTTAGCAGCAGTTATTTGCATGTAAAAAATTAAATTGATTAAATAATCTTCTAGCAATTTTCATTTGTACTTTAATTTGCTTAGCAACCCTTTTCTTAATAAATACTCCAAAATTAAATCTAGGTAGACTTGAAAGGAAATTATTGAGTCTCTGTTAGTAGGGCCTAAATTAGTGAGGTTTTCCTGAACTTTTCCCTCTGATATCTTTTTGTGGATAATGGTATAATCTTGTTTTTGTTTTCTAAAATGACCGAAGTTCTGGGCTCTTGAATCTCTTTTCTGTGGCGGTACAGGAATTTGCTTATGTGATAGCATTCATTTTGCTTATGTGATAGATTATTTAATCTTCAATTGCGTGCTTTAAAACCCTGATTCTAATAATAGTCCTGGAAAGTGAGGAATTACTAGTAGTAGTTAAATAGAAGTTTTAATTAAAATTAAGGCTTTATGATTTCTTTTTCCTCTTAGCTGCATTTGTAAAAGTTTTTATGCTGTATTTAAACAGAAGTTTTTAAGATGTTCCTACATATTTAATGGGTTAGATTTCATGCATTTGTAGCAGTTTCTTCCTATTTTAGGCATAAAGCTTAGAGTTTAGACTGGCAGGATAAGTGATCATTTGATTGGAAAGTTGGGCAGAGGAGAAAAGTTCTGTTTTCACATAAAGCATTTGTGGCAGTAGGATATTCAGATGAAACTTTTATAATCAGGGTGAGAGTATTAAAATGCAGTAGGAGGAAAAAAATGTGTGTGCTTGTATACAGTATAGGTAATAGATCCCTAGCAAAGCCAGTATACAGGGTGTACTTCTGTAGCATCTGTAACTGAGTTGATCTCTCTCAGGAGTATTATCTCCTTAGAGTCTTCAGAGTAGAGTTTTGGAACAGGGAGGGGAGAACAGTAACTTTGGGCCATAAGTTCCCTAATGAGCTCAGTGCTCAGTGAAACTCCCTAGGTGTATCTCTGACCTCTGAATGTCCCATCCTCCTTGAGAAGTTTCCTTCTTTCCTAACCCTGGAAGCTTTGCCCACTGTGTGGCATGATGGAAATTTGTCTGGAGCTGGGCAGAGGGAGTCTGACTCTATTACTGCAGAGCCTGATACTCTTTTTAAATAGACAGCCAACATGGAAATATGGCTGAAAACCATCATTTCCTTCCTATCATAGATATGTAATGACATATTGGAATTTCACACAAGCTTTTCCTTCTTCAGTTTGTTCAGAGAGGACACGTAGATCAAGGTGAGGGTTAAGTGTTTGTGTATGTTAAACCCGGTAAGTTTTGTTTTAAATATATTTTAGTCTATTCCGATGTAACAAAGTTTTTCAGTCTGAATGTTCTAGCAGCTGTCATTCAGACATTAATTGCTGTCAGTGGGAAAGGATATCCTCCTACATCTTTTCTGTAGTGCTTGAAACCATCCCACTTCCTTTTTCTTTTACCTTAAGAACTGATTACTGACACTTGGGAATTATAATCAGATTGCATCAATCTTTATGGAAAGGTTACCAATTATTGCACTGCAAAATATGCATTTCCCTCTAATAGTAAGTGTTTCTCATGATGTCTCTCTCAGTTCAGTGCTTTTAAATACCTCCTAGGTGAATGAATGCTTTGTCTTGTGCCCTGATTTAATACATTTGAAAGGCTTTATTCATGGCTTTCTTACCTTCAATTCGAGGGGAGTAGGGTGCGGTGGATAATTTATTTAATACAAAATCTTCATAGAATCCTTTGGTTGTTTAGATGTCCTTGGGTAGAAGAAGGATGGCTGCTGTCCTTTACCTATGCTATGATATAAGCTCTAAAATGTATTTGCTCTGAAAAGTTGAGAGCAGTGAGGATCTTTATGGTGGGGGTGTATATTGAGCACTGTGCTGTGCCCTTTGTGGGAATTACCTCATTTTGTTCTCACAACAACTCTGAGGATAGATGTGATTATCTAGTTTTAGAGACTAGAAGGTCTTAGTGAGACTGTGAAATTTGTCCTTAGGCATGCAGCTAGTACGTTAAAAAACAAATCACAAAAAACTATGCCTTGAATCTAGATCTCTCTGGCTCTGAAATCTATGCTCTCTTATGTACACCAACAGAGAAAGTTGGTGTTAGAATGTTTGAAAGTTGTTAGAATGTTTCCATTGTTGTAGATAATTGAAATGTTGAACAGAGTGAAGATAAAGCTACTTTAATCACCACCACCACGACCATCATTGTCACCATCCTCTTTTATTTCTAATGTTCTTCAACACCGACTGACGAAGTCTAGGAGCCTGTGCCAGGGCGTCTGGCTCATTGTGTTCAATACGACATAGGCTTGTTTAGTTTAGCAGTGCTCTGAGATGAAAGGTTCGTGACTGCCAAGTACAAACAGACCTTCTGTGGATGTTAATTTGGTTATAGGAGAGAATGCTTGTTTTTTTTTCTTTTTTTTTGCTCTCTGCTAATAAAGAAACTGGCACATTTTCTCATGAGTAAAAAGGACTTTGACTTGTTTAAATCTGTGTAATCAAAGGGAAGTGAGCAGTTCTGGTAAACATTTTTCTTTGTGCAGTCTTTGGTTAATTCCATTCCGTACCTGCCAGCTAATTGCAAATTGCATGCTCTTTTTTCTTTCCTCTTTTTATTTTGGATTTGGTTTTATGGCTGGTCACTGTAGGGATTTATTTGTAGGGAAATAAATCATTTCCTCATTTGAAAGGATTGTGTGTTTTTACAACAGGTTATCCTATAGCAAGCAGAGTGATTCAAACAGGCCTCTGCACAGAAGATTTACTGTATGATTTTGTGCAGCAATTTGTGTGTGTATGTGTGTGCAGCCATTTTTTTAAAAAACTTTTTGAGATACAATTCATATACCATAAAGTTACCCTTTTAAAGTATACCATTCAGTATTTTTTAGTGTATCCACGGGGTTGTGCACTGATCATTACTATCTCACTCCAGAATACTTTTTATCACCCACAAAAGAAACCCCATACCCATTAAAAGTCACTCTCCATTCTCCCTTTTCTTTTGCCCCTGACAACTAATCTCCTTTCTATCTCTGTGGATTTACCTATTCTGGACATGTCATATAAGTAGAGTCATAAAATATGTGGCCTTTGTGTCTGGCTTTGTTCACTTAGCATGTTTTTGAACTTTATATGGCAGCATGTGTCAAAACTTTATTCCTTTTTATTGCTGAATAGTAGTGTATTGTATGGATATACCACATTTTGTTTATCCATTCTTCAGTTGATGGACATTGGGATAGTATTCTCTTTTTGGCTGTTTTAAATCATGCTGTTATGAAAACTCATGTACAAGTTTTTAAGTGGATAAATGTGTTCATTTCGTTTGGGTATGTACCTAAGAGTGGAATTGCTGAGTCATATGGTAACTCTGTATTTAAGTTTTTTGAGGAACTGCCAGAAGGAGGGTGATATGGTCACTCTACTTACTATACTGGGGATGCTGGATGCAAGAGGCAAGACTAGAGATGGGAGACCCATTGGGCTATTACATAGGTCCAGAGGAGAGTTGATGAGGATCTGAACTAGGGCACTGGTAGTAGAATTGGAGAAGATGGACTGGAAATGTTAAGGAGGCACTAGTCAGGACTCCTGGCTGCAAGTTAACAGAAATTTCACTCAACTATCTTGTTAAAAAGGGAATTAATTGGAAGATTCCTGGAGAGAGTTGCAAAAGAAATGAAATACTGCAGAAACCAGGACAACATGAGGAGGGATTAGAAGTGGTACTCATCATTATGGGGTAGGGACCATCCTCACACTCTTCAACCAAGAGGAAGGAAAGACCTTCTCCCTCCCAGCTTTAGTTTCTAAAGTCCCAGGTGCACTCCTGGCCTTGGGTTTTGTGCCCCCTAGCCAGCCCCCGGGGTCTTTGTTGGAACCTCTCAACTGTCATCATATTGAGAGTTCCCAGAAGAGGTGGGGAAGTGTTGTTCTGGCAGAGCCACCTGTGCACATCTACTCCAAGAATACAGGCTGGACATGACTGTTGAGAAGATCTGAAGAGGAAGGGAGAGGTCAAGAGTGCTTCCCAAGATTGTGGCTTTGGTAACCCACGATGGTACTGTTTTTGTTCAAAACCAAGGTTCCGGGATGAGCAGGCCAGATTCAGTGAGTAAACTGAGTTCACTTTTAGACCCACTTAGTATGGGACATAGGGTGCTCGCCATTTGTATGTTATGTATTTTTGTGATTATTTGATTGACTTGTCTTTCTTTACTATTAGAAGCCCCAGAAGGACAGGGACTGTCTGTTTTCTTTGCTGTGACTCTTTATAGTCTAGCATATTTTACTTGGCATGTAATAGATATTCAATCAGTATCTATGAAGAAATGAATGCAAGTGACCATGTGCAGCCAATTGGATCAATCATTTGGATCTCAGATGAGGGTAGGAAATATAGATTTAGGAGTTACCAGTGTCAGGCTAGGTGGTTGACAGACCTTGAGAGTTGTTCTTACTGGCTAAGGATGTTTATAAAAGTTCAGATATTTTGTAGGCCTGTAATTTTCATATCCAGGTAATGAAATTTTGCCTTTTTTTTTTTTTTGCCCTGCCTAGTATTTAATGCCAGTAATCAATTATCTGCTGACAATCCTGCCAATTATTTTAAAAATTTTTTTGTGACAGATTAGAATTAGACTTGTGATAGATAGGGAAATAAAGGTGATAAAGACAGAGAGAGTCTATTTCCTTTTAAGAATAACTGACTCATAGGATGAAACCGTGGATATTATTTCAGATCACTCCTGTAAACTCTCATAAGAGATGTTTATAAAACACTTGGAACAATACAGATTGTACTAAGAAAATGTGCTTTGATCAACTCTGGAGATACAAAGCAGGGAACTTAATAAATCAAGTCCTATTTGTGAATGGAAAGGACTGGAAGTTCACCTTAAAAGTAAGAATTCAGTTTACGTCAAGACTTAAATTTTGTATTCTGAATAGCAGATGTTAACATAGTTCCATCTTTTATGTGAAAATAAAGTGAATTGCAGATTTCAGATCTTAACATCTTAAATCTGACTCCTGATTCCTATCTCTTAAGTATTGGAACAGTAGTCTAGAAATGAACTTTGGTTTTTTTC
>NW_007746835.1:10399-12989 GCF_000696425.1 Galeopterus variegatus | reverse complement strand
GTCAGCACTTGAGCACAAGATGTGGTGATCGGACCAATACTATCAGCATGACCACCACCTCAAATTGCAATTATTCCCTGTGTCCCCCAGCCACCCTCTCCCCAACCCCAACCCTTGCCAAGCTTAATTCTGTTCTCTCCCTCTGCAAATCCAATGCATGTTTTTTTTCTCTACTTTAACATTTTTTCTCTTTACTTATTTTCAGCAATTTTCTCTTTATTATTTTCAGCAATTTGATTATGATGTGACTTGGTGTAGTTTTCTTTGTGTTCATTCTGCTTGGGATTCACTGAGATTCTTGAATCTGTGGATTAAACTTTTCAACAAATCTGGAAAATTTTCAGCCATTATTTCTTCACATATCCCCTCTGCCTAATTCTGGAATTCCATCAATATGTATGTTTGTCTGCTTAATATTGTCCTTAGGTCAATGTGGCCCCATTCACTTTTTTTTGCCAGCTCCCACACCCCTCTTTGTGCATCAGATTTAANTAGGACAAAGGCTGTGGGGGTCACTGTGGACAGGAGGGGCTGTCATCTTCTCAGCGGAGCAGCCTCCCAGCCAGGGCCACAAGATGGCCAGCACCTGGGTCTTACCTGTCTCTTCTCTGAGCCTCAGAAGGTCATAGAGGAAGGGAAGAGCTGATATCACTCCAGTCCTTCAAAACTCCAGCCAGGTTAGGGACACTCACTCTGCTCTTCTCCCACCCAGGAACCTCTGTCCAGCCTTTGGGCCCAGCACCAGGGCCTCTCACTGACAGCACATCCCTGTGTGGCAGTCCTGCAAGACCAGGGCATCAAACAGGGCCCACTGGGCTGGGAGCAGGCCAGGACCTCACCTCCTCCAGGAAGCCTTCCCTGACCACCCCAGCCCTCTCCTTCGAAGTCTTCCAGAACTTTAAGGCCAAGCCGGCTGGCTTTCCCACCCGCTTGTCCTGTTCCCTCAATATGTTGTGTGTGGTTTGTTTAGATCCTCACCCAGACTGTCAGCAGTTCCTGGGGCACAAGGAGCACTCGATACTAGCTCTGAGGACCCCCTTGGCCCCTAGCACTGTGCTTGGTTTTTATAAAGCTGTTTTATAAATGTGTACGGAAAGAATGTAGTTAGAACATCACTTTGATAAGCATTAATACAGGAATAATGATCGTTTCCTCACTCCCTCAATCACTTTGATAAGCATTAATAGTGTACGGAAAGAATGTAGTTAGAGTATCACTTTGATAAGCATTAATACAGGAATAATGATCGTTTCCTCACTCCCTCAGTGCTGTGTGTGCACTAGGCAGGGTATTTTTTCTGCATTAACTCACCTCCCCAAGCCTCGGCTCTGCCACGCAGCTCGATCAGTCTCCTGCACACCGTGTTACCCACTAACTGCAGCTCCCACCATGCTGGGCAGACTCAAGCCCCACGTGCCAGGAGTGGCCAGTCCAGCTTGGGCTCAGCTGGGGGCTAGTGGCCTCTTTCTAGTTCCACAGCAAACATCCTAGAGGCCCAGCAGAATCTCCCTGAGCTTCTATTTGCTCATCTGCAAAGTGGGGGCGGGGGGGGCCTGCCCACTGAGGGGGGGGGGGGGGGCCTGCCCACTGACAGAACTGATGAACAAAGAGTTAGAAACAGGACTGACCCTAGCTTGGGCACCTGTCGGGGCAGGGGGCAGGATCTGAACTGGGTCCTTCCCACTCTCGCTTCTTGGTTTCCTTAGGTCGGTCCTGTCCTGGAATAGCAGCAGTGCCCCTAAAGCAACAGGCCACGGGAGTGGCGAGCAATGCCGGGCATTGGCCAGGAAGGGAGGCAGGAGGGGATCAGCTGTCCGGAAGACAATGCAGTTGAGCCCCTCCCCCCAGCAAAGCCCTCAGCCCCACTCTGGACCTTTTCCTTTATTTTCTCCCTCTTTCCCCGAGCCCCCAATCTGAGAGAAAGCATCCCAGGTGAACTGCTTGTCTGCAAGCCAGGAAGCTCCCCACAGTTTTCAGTCCAATTCATTGCAGTCTGGGGGCTTCCAGGGCAGGGTTGCCAGGCATCCTACGTATAAAGACATAGCTTGTGTTTGCAGAATGTGTCCTGCATCCTGCCTGGACTGTCATAATAGATGGACAGGCCATAATAAATGTCCCATATTCAGCTTTTGNCTTTGAAGTCTATTTGAAGTCAGGTAGTGTAATGCCTCCAGCTTTATTCATTTGTTTATTTTGCTCAGGATTGCTTTGACTACTCAGTGTCTTTTGTTGTTCCACATGAATTTTAGGATTTTTTTTCTATTTCTATGAAGAATGTCATTGGAATTTTAATGGGGATTGCATTGATTCTGTAGATTGCTTTGGGTAGTATGGACATTATCACAATGTTAATTCTTCCAATCCATGAACATGAAATATCTTTCCATCTGTTTTGTCCTCTTTAATTTCTTTCAGCAGTGTTCTGTAGTTCTCATTGTAGAGATCTTTCACCTCCTTGGTTAAATTTGTTCCTTGATATTTTATTCTTTTGGTAGCTATTGTAAATGGACTTGCTTTCTTTTTTCTTTTTCTGCTTGTTCATTGTTGGTGTATAAAAATGGTACTGGTTTTTGTGTATTGATTTTGAACC
>NW_007746835.1:6711-8275 GCF_000696425.1 Galeopterus variegatus | reverse complement strand
TTATGGGCCTTTCTCTCTGTAGCTCCTTCTTCTCTAGTATTCTCCTTCACAAAATCCAACTAGCTTAACCTCTTTGAACTCCAATCTCTATTTCCTTAGCTCAGCAAGCCTACATGCTCTGCTTGGATTCCACCTCCCTGTGCCACAGTCTACAAAATATCCCCCACCTGCAGGCAGAAAGTTGGATTTATAGAAAAGCTCATCATTTTTATTTCCTTTCTCTGAAGAATCACAGTCCTATACCACCTGTTGTCTAATGTGAGAAAATTATTTCAATCCAGTTTTCTAATTGTTTATGAAGGGAGGTCTACTTATTCTATCATGGCCAGAGGTAGAAATCCGCTCTCTTTTAAAACATCTGTGTAATATTCCATTGTATGTTTGTACTGTAATTTATTTAACCAGTTCTCTATTGATGTCCATTTATGAAGTTTCCAATCTTTTCTTTTGTAAACAATGTTGTAGTGTTAAGTCACTGGANTCACACAGTTGGTAAGCTTAGTGGCCACTTTAACCAGATGTGTGCACTTTGAGCCAAGGTCAGAAGCTGGCTTCCTCCTGCTAAATAAACTGCGTTTTACAAGCCAGTTCTTGGGATGCCTCAATGGCCGCTGTGAGTAACGGCCCGTTAAGATGGGCCACAATTAACCTCCAGGATCCGAACCCTATCTCTCCAAGCCGAGGCCAGCTGTATCTCCTAGCCACATCTCTTGCCCACATCATTCATTTCAGCTAAGATTTTTTAAAACCACTTCACTAAGAGATTTTGCAAGGCTGATGCTCTGGACAGGGGGCAGGAAGTGATCAAGTTTCTACCTTGTAAACCATGCCTTTCACACTCCCCCTGAGACAGGACACTTTCTCCCATTCCCGCTGAATGGTTCATCCCTGTGCACCTCCTCTTCCTGCCATCTCAGCCCAGCCCCGCCACTTAATCCAGCAGTGTCTGTCCCAGTGCCCCACACAGGTGTACTGTTCACTCACTTGCTCTCCAGAAAGTAAGTAGTTTTTTGGTTGGTGGCCAGTTAAGGGGACTGGATACCAGACTGGGTGGAGAGCCGTGCACACAGGCCCCTTCCCGGGGGAGCGCCCCCACACCCCCAGCATGTTATCTGGCGCTCCTGAAATCCGATGCCACCTGGTGGGGCAGCCAGGTGTGCCTAAGACAAGGCTGTTTTTCCTCTCCCAGAGGCCTCCCCCGTGGGGAGGGGTTGCAAGGGACTTTGCTTCCTGCCGCCCAGCTGCAGGGCCACCCCACGGGGTGGAGGGCTCACCTTCCAGCACCCTCTGACTGGGCTCATTTTCTCTCCCTCCTCCCTTCTGATGAGCACCTAGGACTGATGGCCTGAGCTCGCCCCCTGCCCTCTATTACTGCCCCCACCGCTCCTCACCTACCCCCTGACATTGCTGGGTTGCTCAAGGGTACCCTCCTCCTTTCTTCCTCTCCACCCTTCGCTCCCCGAAGGCTCCTCCTGACCACTGCTGCCTCCCCTGAGCTTGCTCTCCTCCCCAGCATGTATTCCCAGGGGCCTGAGCCTGTCACTCCTGGGTACAGCCTGCAGAT
>NW_007746835.1:3699-5711 GCF_000696425.1 Galeopterus variegatus | reverse complement strand
TAATCTCGGGACAAGGCTAAACAAGACACCTCTGGCAGGTTGTCAGTGAGGGAGGTATTCTGACATCATAGACATACCTGGAACCCAAATTCAGGAGAACTGAGTTTGAATTCTGATTCCACCATCCTCATTGTGCCAGTCATTTCATCTTTCTCAATCTTAGGTCCCTTTCATACCAAACATTGATGATCTCAAGTTGTAGCATTTCTGCTCAACCAGCCTCTGGAACTGCCCCTTCCTCAAAACTCATGTAGTATTTATCATCTGCACCAAGTACTGCCACCTCTTCCTTATGACTCTCTCAGTGTGTGCTCTGTGAGGACAAGGGCCAGGCCTTGTTGTTGCTTGCATGCCCAAAGCTTCTGATGCAGTGCCTGGCACTTAGCAGGTATACCCTAAAAAGTGTCTTGTGTTCTAACATCCCCTCAACCCCAATTCCTGGCACCTGGGGAAGCTCTATGAACTAATGAATGGGATCTCCCTTTACATGTGTTAGGAGAAGGTAATACATCAATAAAGGTGTTTAGCAAGATAAAAAGATCAGGACATCTTCCCAGATGTTTGAAATCAACATGTGTTCTGAGGAAGTTTTGCCCAGTTCCCTCAAAAGTGTTCTGCTGTTGTAACTGTTCAAAGGAGTTTAATGATAAAAATACAGCCTGGACAAGAGTCGCTGTCAGCTATGGAGCTCAGCCAATAGCCTTGTTTTCAGCCTCGACTGGTGACACTGGATATCAGAAATGATGAGAAGGGTTAAAATATGCAAAATCCAATGCTTTTGTTAGGAGAAATGTAGCCCCGTGGTCTCAGGGTCTTATCTTCAGGGAAACAGCTTATCCCCATGGCATCTTCTTGGCCATCTCTACTGTGGGAACTGCACGGAGAAGCTTTGGGGAAAGTGTTGGTCACCTGGCAGGGCCAGCTGGCTGACCTACTCATTACCTCCACCTTTGAAGTGGTGAAGCTGGGGTGGGGGAGATGGAAAGGTCAAGAGGTCTAGGGTGGCAGGTTGTGGCAGATTGCAAAGTTGAACTGAATTCCTCACCTCCATCTAGGAGCATTCCATATCTACACGTTGCCATGGTTTCATGGTGGATGGGGGAACCTCCCCACCTTTTGTCTTTGTGCTTAGCCATGTGACTTGCTTGGGCCAATGGAATGTTCACAGATGTGATGTGAGCAGAAGACTGAAATGTGATTGCACAGTTGGGCTTTCTTTCTTGTACTTCTGCATTGTTGTGAGAAGTGTGTGCCCTGGGTAGCCATGACCCTTTCAGTTTAAACCCCAGAAAGAAACATGTAGAAGAAAGCAACTCCAGCTGAGCCTTAAGCACAACTGAACCCCAACTGACCCACAAACCTGCAAGCAAGAAAAACGAGTATGTATTGCAAGGCACTGATATTTTAAGGTTGTTTGTTATGCAGCATCATGTGTCAATAGCTGACTAATACAGAAGTGAAAGCTGGTGTGTTTGGGGTCATGTTGATAGAAAGTTCAAGTTCCTTTCTCAGGATTTGGCCAGACTTCACAGCTCTCAGCCAGCTGCTTCTTGACCTCCCTGACTTCCCCGGTGGTCTTCAGTGCTCTGCTTCCTGGAGGAGTTTATGGAATGTGGGTCCAGTCACCTAGTCATGCCAGTTACCTAGCACAGTAAGTTGCTGCATCAATGACCTTCAATAAATTATGCCTCCTATGTTGATGCTCTTGTGTGGTCCCGTCTCGGATTGACTCTGTGCTTTGCTGTGTGACTTGCCTTAGCCAGCAGACAGCAAATGTGTGTGCTGTCTTATGTTCATGTGCATTGGGCTTGTGCTCTCTTGCTGCTGGGAACTTATCTGCCATCTTTTGGAAAACAGGGTAGACTCCTTGAAGATGAGAGACCATGTGAATAGAGGCCACATCCTCCTAGCAGTCCCAGACATGCGAGTGAAACTATGCTAGATCTTCTGGCCCCAGCCGTGCCTCCCAGACCAAAAGAACTGCTGACCAACCACAGAATCATGAGAACTAG
>NW_007746835.1:2078-3549 GCF_000696425.1 Galeopterus variegatus | reverse complement strand
CACACATGCACACTTATTGATACCTTATATATTTGGGCTGGGCTTGAGATCTTGAGCTTGGGGACAATTTTAATTTTCAAATGCATAACCAGAGGGCAGATGGCATTGTAGGAGCTGTGTCTAAGGTACAATCAGGATGGGGCCTGTGAGTGATGGATGTTGAGACAGTAAAGAGTAAGGTATCCAAGGCAGAGAAGGGCGGGCCAAGGAAGCATTGATTACTACCAAGGCAGAGGTCTGAGTTTCAGGTACAAATCCAGCTGATGTGAGAGCAGCAGCAAGTGAAGAAGACCAAAGGGCCTAGAACTTGGGAGATGCCCGATCCAGGCAGGAAACTCTTGCTTCTTAACTGCCATGGCGGGATAATACAGATAATCCCTGACATCTGTTGTAAACCCTCACACCTAGTCTTCTCATTTGATTTTCATGACCCTGTGAGTAGGTGGGCCAGATGTTCTCTGGTAAAGTGGAGCTGAGATAGAGTGACGGGCCAGATGGCCACTAAGAAGCAAAGCTGGGGCTCAGCTTGAGCCATGTCCACTATGTAAACCCATCCACTGCACTGAAAATCTCCCAGGACCTGGCACTCAGCATTGGTCCCTCAATAGTCCTGGAAGATCCTGAGGATGCAGGGCCCTGGGGGAAATAGGGAGAATTGGGGTAAAATGGTGGGTGCCGGGTGTTGGTCAGAGCAGGAAATCAGGTTCAAGGGAGTTGCTTGGGTGCTAAGGATCCTGGAAGGAGAGGTTTGTGCAGTGAACAGGGAAGACATTAAACCAGTCAATGAATAAACCAACTTCTCTACTACCCACCCACCCACCACCCATCAACCAACCATTTATTCACCTATTCATTCATCCAATTGTCTAGCCACTCACCCAACCAGTCAACTACCTGTCCACCTGTTAACCAACTACCCGTTATCCATTCATCCATCCATTCATCCATCCATCTGTCCACCCATCCAATTAACCAACTATCCAATCAGTCAACTGTCCATATAACTAACTAACCAGCCAATGTACCAGAAGGCAGCCAAGCTCCCGAGTATTAGTTCCTCCTGTGGGCAATGCACTGTGCCAGAAATAGGGCCATTCAAAAGTTATATTGAGTCCCACCCAACTCCTTCTTTTCCCTCACCCCCTCTCACATCCACTTCAACAGCAAGTGGTTAGAAATATCTACCTTAAAAGTGTACTTCAAATTTCACTCCATCTATCCAACTCCACTGCAAGTTTCTTCCAAGTGCAAGCCACCACCCATCTTTCCTTGACTCTTGACACAGCCTCTAGTCTGGTGCTCCAGGTTCTGCTCCTGCTTTTCTGCAGTGAGATGGATCACATCCCTCTCCCTCTCAAAGCCTTCCCCTGGCTTCCTCATCACAGTTAGAAATAAGCCCAGGCTGGCCGACCCGGTGGCGCACTGCTACAGTGCGCCACTTGGGAGCGCGGCGGCGCTCCCACCGAGGGGT
>NW_007746835.1:0-892 GCF_000696425.1 Galeopterus variegatus | reverse complement strand
ACAGCTCCCACATCTCTATCTGTAGCCAGCTCTCCTCCTGAGCTCCTGACTCATATACCCAGTGCTAAAAGGGCATCTTTATTCCGATGCCTCAGAGGCACCTAGCCCTGCAGTCATCCTCTTCTCCCGCCACCCACTCCAAAGCACAATCCCTGATCTATGTCCCTGGCAGAGGGAATGGCGTCACCATGCATCCCCTGCCCCTCCAGGAACCTGGGGTCCTCTTGCCTCCCCGTCTCGCCCTTGCCTCTCATCAGCTGCTGAGTCTTCGTGATCCTGGCCCCTGACTCCCTCCAGACTCTTCTCTCCCTTACCCTGTCTCTCTCACCTGCACGACATTGCTCTTTCATGCCTCCTGTGCCTCAGCTTTCCCCCCATCCTTAGCCAACCCTTCAAACGCAGCCAGAAAGACCACTTCCCAACACTGTTGCTTCATCCCTTCTCCTCTAATCCCTTCCATGACTATAGCCCCAGAAATAAGGCCCAAATTGCCGACATAGCACAGAAAGTCCCCCGTGAGATGGCTTTTCTTACCTCTCCACTCTCATCTCTCGCTAATNACACTGAGGGTTGTGATCCGTTGCCGGTCACGAAAAAAGACAAAAAGGAAAAAAAAATTGCAAAACAAAATCCCATTCTCACTCTTTGTATTAGTTTTCTGGGACTGCATGGCTTTGACAACAGGACCGATTGTGTCACAGTTCTGGAGGCCAAAAGTCCAAAATCAAGGTGTCAGCAGGGCCATGCTCCTCCCAAAGGTGCTCAGGGGGGTCCAGTCCAGGCCTCTTTCCTGGCTTCTAGTAGTCCCTTGGCTTGTGCCAGCATAACTCGAATCTTCACATGTATTCTCTCTGTGTGCATGTCTGTGTCCAAATTTCCCTTTCTATAGGGA
>NW_007746834.1:12243-12991 GCF_000696425.1 Galeopterus variegatus | reverse complement strand
TGGTAATTTGTTACGGCAACCCTAGTAGACAGAAATTCAACATTATAGGATGTTTTTTTCTTAAGATCTGGTCTTTTTTCCCATGTTGTCAGTGCCTTCCTTTCTCCTTACACCTCCTTGTCTCTCCCCCACTGTTCCTGTAAGGAGGAGGAACTCTGACATATGTCAAGGAAGAACGGGATCCCCCGGGAAACATACAGCTGGGAGTGCAGCAGAGTAGTGAGGACACGTGCCTGGGGTCAGACAGGCTTGGCAGTTCACAAGTGGCACCCCCACCTTCTCACTGGGGGACTTGGGGTAGATTACTGACCCTTTCTATTCATCACGTCCTTATCTGTAAATCCGCCTATAGTGTTGGCACTTACCTTCTCAGAGGTGTTTGCATCATTTAAATGAAACATTGCACACAAAGCACTTAGCAGGGTGCTGAGCTCCACATATACAAGCAGTTATTATTATGTCACTGTCCGACCAAGTGATGCACTAGTAGGTGGAGGAAAAGGATGATAAATTGATGCAGGCACCTGACCAACCCATGTATAAACAAATACTAGTCACGGTCACATTTCCTCTGACATATAAATGGTCAAGTCACACCCTTCTCTTTGAATCAGTGCATCTTTTTAAAGGAGGTTTTCTCTCTTCACTTCTCGAGGCTCCTCCTGTTTAGGAGCCATCAAGTTCTTTGAAGGCCTTGAAAGCACTGAAGAGGGCCAAGACAGAGGAGCCACGGGATGGGTGTCTTAAG
>NW_007746834.1:5165-9913 GCF_000696425.1 Galeopterus variegatus | reverse complement strand
TGACTTTTAGGTTCATGGGGATCTTCCCAAAAGCCATTGCATTTCAAAAAGGCAGAGAAGTGTGATAAAGACATTGTGGTCTTTGAAGCTGCGGGAACCTGTGTTCTAATTACAAATTTACTACTTGCTTTTTTTTTTTTTTACTTTGGGCAAGATAAGTTGAGGGTAAAATGTGGATTATGACACCTCTTTCCCAGAGTTGTTGTGAAGATTATATGAAATATTGTTACTAAAGTGCTGGCACTTGATAGGTCATGAGAATATGCAGCTATCACACTGTCAAGCACCATCATCAATGTTGCCCATCGTCACTCACTCTTGTCTACTCTGGTTTATGAACATATTACATCCATTCCTGAACCACAGTGTTTGCTTATTCCCCCTTCCCCACTTTGTTCCACTTTCTGAGCCTTACCTGTTCTTCTAGGTGCAGTTTGGACCTAACCTTCCGCCACCTCACTCTTACTCCCCAGAGCACTCATCCTCGGTTCCTCCACAGTTGCTTAGCAACTGTTTGCTGCCCTATTTTCTAACTTTTCCTTATATCTGCCTTTTCTCCCCAAGGAGGGCTCTGGAAGGCAGAAACTTGCCTCACCCTTGTGTATGTTGTTGTCAGTTCCTTATATAATTCAAGAAGGTTAACGCCTACTTGAATGATGAATAAAAATGTGCAAATCATTATGTATGTTGGTTTGGTGAGGTAGGTGGATATGGATTCATAGCCAAGAATATAAAAGTTGGGAGAGGCCTTTGAACCCATCTATTTCATTTTATGCAGAACAGGTGGTGAAACAGACCCAGAGAAACAGCACTTGCACTCAGAGTTTTGAGTAAGTGTGTTCCTGTTGTCAAATCTGTATCACATCAGTGAAAGCTTGTAGAACTTTTATGTTAATATAGACCTAAATATGTAACATTTCTGTTGAAGCATATTGGATTCTTTCTGTGTGGACTGTCAGACAATGTTCCTTTAAAAACTTTTTTCAGGGATTTAAAAAAATTTCAGGAGTAATTCAGCATATTGACGATTGTTTTCCCAGACCAGGCCACTGTACCTGAGTGTGCTCGTTGGTGTGGGGACTTGTAGGTGCCTGCCCGGCTTCCGTTCTCTCCTTTTTCCTTTTCAGTAAGCTTGAATTCTGTTCAAGTCTCCTCCCCTCCTTTATGCAGCCTGTGGGACTCGGAGGAAGCTGATTCCATTTGTCTCCAGGGATGGATCCTGATTGATCTAAGACTCTAAGCCAGTGAGATGAATTTTAACAGTCAGCCAATTCGAGAATGGATATGTTTTAGTATTTTGACCAGTGAGCCAAGAGAAGTGGTTTTTCAAGGATCTATGGGAAAGATCTTCCTCCATCTCCTAGGATCTTTCTGGGAACCATTCTCTTCCTCTCCCACTGAATGTGAATGAGAACACCGTGTGACCCAGATATCTACTGGAAGCATCCTAAGACCACATGAAGAACCAGCCTCAGGATAAAACAACATTGTGGACAGCAGAGCATGACATGAAGAGGACATGGGTTCTTCGTGATGTCGTACTGCTGGATCAGCAAAACACTACTCCTGAACTTCACGTTCCATGAGACGACAGAGCTCTGTGCTGTTCAAGTCAGTTTCAGTGGGTGTTCTGTTGCTGCCTAACATTCTAAAAGAAGCATGCATGGGTACCACTTTCCCTGCAAGTACAGAATTGTTCCCTGGCAGGCAACAAAATGTAATATCAGTTGTAATATAAATTAAAGCCCTTGCAAAACACTCCAGAGAGTTTTGAACTATTCAAGTGCTTCATGGTATGGTTAGATTTTTAGAGTAGCGAATTTTAATGTTCACAGTGCAACTCCTAACGACCTCAAGGATCGATGACTATTTGAATGCTGAAGCTTAATGAACACCAGCTTGCAACCAGCACTTGGTGGAATTGGAGGATTTTGTTGGTCAGATGTAGATTGGGAGTTAGGGGCAAGGGTAATGGAGACGGAAGAGCTCTTGGCATGTGTACTGAAAATAAAACTCCCAATGTCTTTGTTAAGTTTCTGACAGACTCTTTGGTTATGTTAAGATTATAAATTTTAATAATCATGATCATAATATTAATTATTATGCACTTTCTCTGTGCCAAGTATCTTATAAACATTTGCCCTTTTAATTGTTCCAACTACCTTGGTGTTGTTACTATCCCTATTTTGTGGATGAGCAAACTGAGGCTTAAGATATTAAGAAATGTGACAAAGATTGAACACATTGAGGATAGAAAAGGGAGCCACGGTTTCAACTCATATCTGTTTGTCTTTAAAACTTAGGCTCTTGGCTTATATGCTATATTGCCTTAGAATATTATCATTCTGCTCATTTATTCTTTCATTCATTTGTGCAATGAATATTTACAAAGTGCCAGTCACTATTCTAGGCTAGTCCCGGTAGAATACATTAGTGAATGAAATAATGTTGCTACTCTTGTTGAGATCACACCTTACTAGGGGAGGATAGTCTCTAAAAAAAAAACACACACACACGAGAACAAACAAATGTACTTATTATCTGTAATACATATATAAGATATGATGACAAAAGCCAAAACTTTTTTGTGTGGTCTCCTAATAAAATATTAACATCCTGTGTGGGAAGGTATGCACCTAACTTAACATGCGTTTTGCTGTAGGGGAAAACCCTGCCACTGTCAGATTGCTCAGACGAATTTGGTGGCTCTTGGTCGGATGTTGCAATCTTTAAAGCTTGCCAGTAGGTGGCATTCACGCCTTAAAAACTTGGAGAGAGGAACCTGATTGGCACAGTTTACAATGAGACTTAAGTTCTTTGATTTTATAATGCCAGAGCTTCCTATGCTATCTAATTATCTCTGTTGAATAGGCTGGGTATATGAAAGACTTAATCAGTACAATTTGAAGTACAGGTAATGTGGCTGTGTAATTTTCAGTGACAATTTATACAACTTTTATTTTGAGGTTGACCTAAAAGTGTACCACATTTTGTTGAAGCCTATGGATTATATTTATATTCATGATGAACAATCAACTGCACGATGAAAACAGGCTTATGGAAGTGCAGCATTTTGCTAAATTATATGGTCAGAACACACTTGAGTTGAGAGTCTAATAAAGATTGTCACAGAAAAAAGTGCGAATGAAAAATAAAACTCATTCCTAGAAATTGATATGCCTTTTGATCAAGCTTGCCAAGTTCTGATAATCTGCATGTAATCTTTCTTATTTTTAAGGAAGGAGAACATTGTACTGGATTTAGAATGCAAAGACATGACTATTTTGAACTCTGATTAAGACCTTTCGGTAATATCCCTACCATTATCCTCATCACTTTTCTTAACATTAGATGAAGGGATTAAAACACATAAATTTGTAGCACAGGGGCATCCTTCTGTCCTTTCAAGTCATACCACTTTTTGCAGTAAGGGATTGAGCCCTAGTGTTGGATGAAACCTGAGACGTAGAGGTGAACAGAATTTTGAAGGTTTCAAGCCTTCCTTCTCACTTGCTAGTTTATTACTGCCCTACTGCATTTGCCAGAATGTTATTTGCTTTCTGTCAGATTTACTTTCAGAATTGCAAGGCGACATTTCATTTTAAAAACCTCAAATCCCTTTTTGTTGCATTGTTAAAAAGCTGTCAGTCAATTAGTATTCACAAAAGACATCCTGCTGGTATCTGCGGCAGGCAATGACTATGTGACTTAGTTGCTTTGAAGCTGAAGACCTGAGGATTCTAGTGCTTCTTGTCCTCCTGCATCTAATTTGGGGAAAGTCATACTTCAAGAAGTTGCCAGAAAGAAGTAAAGGAAATGCCAATTTCATGTAAGTTCCAACTGCTAGCCTAACATTTTGCTATTAAATTACTCTGAAGTTAATGTGGATACATTTCTTGTTTATGTTCTTTCTGTCTCTGAGTGCCTATTATGCTAGGCAAAAATAAAATGGCAGTCATCATGAATTAAATTTCATTTTTGCAGATAAAAATCTTTCTTTTTTTTCCATTTTATTCGAAGGTGGCAGGAGAGTATCAGGAAATTTCAATCCTCAAAGGGACTCTAAATCTCTCAGATCCTTTCTAGGATGTTCAGCAATTCATATGTCTATATAGCTCCTGGTTCTTTCTAAAATTGGATTTAATCCAACTGCTCCCTATGCTGAATTCCCTAAACAAAAATGTTCAGTGCTTTCCACTTCTATCCTATTTATGTCTTAGGGTTAAAAAGAAGTCCAGAATTTTCACCTGATACACTTTTTAGGGCCTAGCATTTGGTTTTCTTTTTTCTGAGAAACCAAAGAAAAAAATAAAGTAACCAATGAACTAGCAATAACAACCTGTCTTTTGCTGAGAGAGGAACTAAAATTGATAAAATTGTCTATAGAAAAGCTAAAAATCTTCCTCTGACTTTGGTTTAAAGGCAGTATTGAAGATTTTAACCTAATGATACTTGAGTAAGAAATCTTTCAGAGCATGAAGACCGTCAATTTAGAATTCTCTGCTTAAGCCAATTCAATGCTGGTCACGGAACTCGGTCTGTAAGTGTCAGGGAGAGTTCCTCCAAAAAGTCTGCATAAAAAGTGGGTTAGGGTGGGAGAGTTTTCGATATAGCAGAATCCCGAGAGATTAAAGGTAAGCAATATGGCATGACAGCAGAGCGACAGCTCTTTAAGCATAGTTCCTCCTCCCTGTCTTTACTAACCAATTCTTTCTTGGAATTGTAGAGAAAAGAATCAACATTGTTTA
>NW_007746834.1:0-615 GCF_000696425.1 Galeopterus variegatus | reverse complement strand
ATATCCTGTTCCTGGAGAAAACTAAAGCCTGCCTGCCAAGTTTGCTAAATGTGCACAAAGCAGTCTTATATCCATTAGAGGCTGGGCATACATTTCTTTTGCCAATTTGGCCAAAGCAAGTAAACACACTTCTTTTCCAAGTTGAAGATAACGAGCAGACTTTACCCGGTTCCCTAGAGGGGCAGTTCAGCTCGTCAACTTGCTACTGTTAGTGTACCTCTCATCAAACATCAGTGTTAATTATAACTGATTAGGATGATTTGGATTTGTTGACAGAATATCTAATGCAACTAATCAACTCCAATTTTTTTCAACATTAATTTTGTAAATGCATTCCAACTGAAGCACCATGGGGTAAGAACTTTTCATGTTTACAGCCCGTTAGCTATCAAAAAAAAAAAAAAATAGAAATAGGAATAAACTATTGTACTTCAGCTCCCTTAAATTGCTTAGGTTTGTGCTTGAGAAAGGGAAAGAAAAAAATTCTGGAGGCACAGACCCACCTGCCGAAGATGGAAACAAAGTCATTTGCGTGTGTGTATCAATGAATACATTTGTTCTCAGATGCCATCTATCTTGGGATTGATTGCTCAAGAATTCCTCATGTAAAGCAGT
>NW_007746833.1:9778-12991 GCF_000696425.1 Galeopterus variegatus | reverse complement strand
AGGTAATAGTGATGTCAGAGGTAGAGTCCCGGAGGCCCAACCGCTGGCCTCAGCCCGCCCAATCCTCTTACCAGGTTCTTGACTCCACCACAGGAAAGAATTCAAGGGCAGAGTCACCGTAGACAGTGAGAACAAGTTTAATAAAATAGATAAGAAATACCGGTTCCATGGAGAGAGTGCAGCATCCTCCAGAGACTGAGCAGGGCCCGCACAAGTTTAACACAAAAGTAAGTTCGGTACAGGCATCAAGCCTAACACCAAAGCAAGAAAAACATACTTAAAGTTCAGTACAGAGTGCAGGCTGGCTCAAGAGAATGAGCAGGGGCTTACTGAAAGTAAGTTAGATACAAAGGAAAATATACACACCTCAGCCAGCAAAGTGCACGTCACCACCAGGAAAGTGAGTAGCGACAGCCCCGCCTTTGGCTAGGATTCAGTTTTTATAGTTTTTCTATCTAATGAATGTTCAGTTAAGGGGGTGGTTCCCAGTTGTGTGCATCAGAATGTTCTGTGCTCTCTACTGAGCATGCCCAGCCACTGGATTGCATAAGCCAGCCTCCTGTTGTCTCATTTTCCTAATGTTGGTGCTAAGAATAGGTCTAACTGGCAACAGTTACTTTCCTCCAGGGGAGAGCTCAGAGGAGGGGGCCTGAGATCTCAAGGAGTGTCTGGAAATCCAGAGGCATGTCCTGAAACCGAGGCCAGGAAAACTGAGCACATCCTGTATCAATGCACATCCTATATCAACAGGAAGCCAAATTTATTACCTACAATGTGGAGTAGTTTTTTCCTTTATTGGTTCTCAAGTAACCATACCAACTTATTAAAGACTATCCCCAGTATCATTCTAGTATTGCTCAATTTGGTGAAACTTTGTTTGTTTACTTTAAAGTCACAACTGCATGTATTTTATACATTTTCCCCAGCCTTAACCAGACCAGACAAGACAGCTAATCTTTTCAGTCCTGAAGCACCTTCATTTAATTTTACATTTATGTGCAAGGTACTGTGCAAGGTGCTGTAAGGAAAAAAGAAGATAAATTTAACATGACATAACATCTCAGCTCTCAAAGAGTTCCTAGTCTACTGGAAAGGCAGACAAGTACACCAATAATACGAGAAGTACATGTTAGTTGTCTTCCTTCTGAAGTTCTCTAATTCTATTACATCCCTGAGATATGGCAATCCCAGACGTATCTCAGGCACAAATGTATTATTATTTTAGATAAGCATAGCACCGATTTCTTCTTCTCAAAACTCTTCTTGATGATGATGAACAATTTATTGGACTTTTTAGATAGATCAACAGTTCTCAAACATGTTGGTCTTAGAACCCCTCTACACTTTAAAACTTATTGAGGACCTCAAAGACCTTATGTTTATATGTGTTTTATCTGTTGATAGTTTCTATATTAGATATTAAAACTGAGAAACATTTAAAATACTTATTAACTCACTTAAAAATAACAATTATAAACCTATTACACATTAGCATGAATAAATTATTTTTATGGGAATAACTTTCTTTCAAAATGAAAGAACTAAGAAGAGTGGCATTGTTTTATAGCTTTGCAAATATTTTTAATGTCTAATTTAATAGAAGACAACTGGATTCTCATATCAACTTCTGTATACAATCTACTGCAATATGTTGTTTCAGCGGGAGTTTATAAAGACAATCTGGCCTCACCCAGATATGTAGTTGGAAAAGGGAGGAACACTTTAAGAGCCTTTTCAGATAATTGTAAGTATTCTTCTTTGATGCTAAATCAATACTCGACAAGAGGTAGTTTCTTAAAGACTTGTTGCAATATAGGATCTGAAACCATACCCATACATTTCTTACTCTCTTACATTAAAATCCATTGGTACTTTTTGTACTTTGAATGGATCGTTTACCCATGTATTGGTCATTTTGAAAATATTGATTCAGAAAGTTATGCACATCTATCAAATGTTGATACCATTACGTTATATACAATATTTAAAAATCACATTTGTTAACATCACCACCAATATCATTAGAAAAATCTTTACTTACTGGGAAGCTGTCAAGCTCATGATGATGGATACAAGTTTTCCAAAAGTCTAATTTTCACTGGAAAGCTTGAATTTTATCATTGGCAATAATTACTATCACATGTGTTTCTTGAAGTACCAGACTCACTGTTTACTTCTGAAAAAATGTCTGGGAGGACACTATCTGAAGAGCTGACAGTGTCTGATAATTGATCTTCCAGCCACAGTTTCAAGGGAATGAGGTGCCCTGGTTCTAAACAGCCACAGGTGAGGATAGGATAGAGTCCAAGGAGTCATACTATTGAAATAGAGCTCCCTACACCCTCATAATGTATGCTATCTGCTTCTGTAGAAATGCTTGTTTAACCTAAGTAACTCCATTTTGCCCCTGTCTGACCTGCAGACTACCCCCCTTTCTGCATGAGAAACCACTGACCTTCTCATAGAAACAAAAACCAATTGCATAGAAACAGGAGCCATACACAGTGAATTATTCCATGGGATCAGGAACCATACACAATGAAAACTTGTATGCCTGGTTGCTCGAATGGCTCATTCTTGGCCCCTGTGACCTAGCTCCCTAGCTTGCTTTGTGCACCTGGACAAACCTGTATGCCAACGGGATGTAGATTTTGCCTTTAAAAACCCCAGAAGACCAAGGCCCAATACTGCTCTTCTTTGGTTGCTCCTTGGAAGATGGACGCTGGCCAGCTGGAGTGAATAAGCTGCCACTTTCTGCATGAGTGGCATGTAAGTGCATTTCTTGCAGCAGGGTGCCTCAACATCTTGGAGGCCGAGCGAGATTCTTTCTCTCATGGGTATATCCCTCCCTGCACTTATCTCCTGGAGAAGATAGAGAAGCTGTTCCTCTTCTTCTCCCTGGAGGCAGATGGGGCACTTTACTCTCTCCCCAGGTAAGTGAGATCTCAGTAAGGGACGGTGCACCAGTGGGTGGACTTAGTGGGAGACTGGACACAGCATTGACTCCCCTAGTCCTTGGGCTCCCGAGACATCACTGGGCCCAGTGGTAATTTGGATTTGGATTTGGGACTTGCAAGTCAATTTGGGTTTGGGACTTGCAAGTCAATAGGAATTGTGTTTAATTTGGATTTGGGTTTGGGACTTGCAAATCAATAGGAATTGTGTTTCCATGTTTCTTGCTCATCTTTGTCATTGTGATTGCTATGTCTGTGG
>NW_007746833.1:2748-9720 GCF_000696425.1 Galeopterus variegatus | reverse complement strand
GGTCATTTGGATTTGGATTCGGGACTTGCAAGTCAATTTGCGTTTGGGACTTGCAAGTCAATAGGAATTGTGTTTAATTTGGATTTGGGTTTGGGATTTGCAAGTCAATAGGAATTGTGTTTAATTTGGATTTGGGTTTGGGACTTGCAAATCAATAGGAATTGTGTTTCCATGTTTCTTGTTCATCTTTGTCATTGTAATTGCTGTGTCTGTGGATATCTTAGAGTAATTTTGGATGTGGCCACTTGTCTGTCTTTTCTGTGTTGCCAGTTGTGTATTTTTGTGTGTCATTAACTGTGGTCTTATGTAACAAATGGGACAAAATTCTCCAAACTGGTCTATGGGACAACCCCCTTACATACAGGTTTGGATTGATATAATCTCTGACAATCCGTCATGACTAAAAAGGTGCCTTAAAAAATGTCCCAAGGTGAATGGAAATAGAACACCATCTGTGCTCTTAACCGAGCCTTCTCTTCCAGCTTCTCTGAAGAAGAGCGCCTCTCCCACGGCGCCTCCTGTACTCTGATGCCTCTGAAGACATTAAAAATTGAAAATAAGCTAAGAATATTTCCTTTAATAATTTCTTCTCCCTTCACTGGAGAAGATTTAAAAATTTGGGGAAGGTTGATAATAAGTTAATCAGCAGTAGTTCATAACAGCAATGATTTAATCTCTGAATATACTGTAACCAAAGAAAAGAATTTGAAAAACTGTTGTAGGACTACTCAATCAGTCCCAGAATGTCAACCTCATTTTCGATTTATTGGCTTTTGTTACTTTATGTCACACTGACCTTATGGTTAAACACAGGTTTGTTTGCATTCTTTCCACTCATGGAGAAAATGGAGAAAACATTACTTTTAAGTTGGTTGAAATTATTAACTGACAAAACACCTGAAAAAAAAATGTGAATTAGGCAGCTAAGAAAGTATACTTTGTTCTTTACGTTGAAAAACTATAAAGCCTTATTAACTCCGGAGTGTAACAGTTGTCAGAGTCCTAAAAAATTGCTCTGGCAACTTTGTAAAGAACCAACTGGCCAGAACTGTGGGTGTCTTTCTGGACTTTCTTTGCCTGTTTCCCATACTCGGAGCAGCACTGCCTCTCCCTGCTGTTCGTCCAATCCTCCCTCTCAGTCCCCCACCTGCTCATACTCGGAGTGGCACTGCATATCAGTCCTCTCCCTGTCACTCCTCCAAACCCCCCTCTTGCTCCAACAGGCTCCCTTGCCGCCCAGAACTCCTCAAGACCAGGCTCCCTTCTTCGGTAAAACTGGAAAAATCAAAATCCTTTCTCAGAAAAACCTTAGGGCCTCACCTCCCTCCTGAAGACTGTTTTTCTTTACCCACCAGCCTACATGGGACGATTGTCAGCAGCTCCTGCAGACTCTCTTCACGTCAGAAGAATGCAAGTGGATCTGGAGGGAGGCCCTGAAAACTGTTACCGGTCATGATGGCTGACCCTCTGATGACCCCGTTTGCCACAACACGTGTTCCCCTCTAACAGACCCAGGTGGGACACAAACATGGACCAAGGTAAGGGGACCCCCAACCTGTATCACCAGACTCGCCTTAAGGGACTCTGCACAGCAGCCCGAGGCCACTAACCTATCAAAAGTAAGTGAAACTATTCAGGGACCAAATGAAACCCCTGCCGTTTTCCTGGAATGCCTTATGGAGGTTTACAGGACCTACACTCCTGTGGACTCTGAAACCCCAGAAAACCAGCAGGTGATAAATATTGCCTTTGTTACCCAGTCAGCCCCAGACATTAGGAGAAAGCTTCAAAGACAGGAAGGATTTAAAGGAAAATTGTTATCTGAGCTGGTTGAAATTGCCCAGAGGGCATTTAAAGACAGATAGTCCAGAAGAGAAACAAACCAAAAAGCTAAATCTTTAGGATGCCTTCTTCAGCCCCCGTTGGCCAAAGTAAGCTAAACTCTCTTTGCCTTTGAATGGACTGACCCTGGGGAAGGATACTCTGGACAATTAACTTGAGCTCACCTTCCCCAAGGATTTATAAATTCCCCAACCTTATTTGATGAAGCCCTTCAGCCTGTTTGTTGCTGAGATTTGAGGCATTGCCAGGGGGTGCTCACCCAAGTCCTGGGATCATGGAAGAGGCCTATCACCTACCTCTACCAAGGGGTTGAACAGTGTAGCTGCAGGATGGCCAACCTGTCTCTGAGCCACAGCAGCAACTGTTTTACTGGTAAAAGAGGCCAACAAGACATATGCTTAGTGGCCCCTCACTCTGTACAGACTCTCTTACAAATTGCACCTGAACATTGGCTCACCAACTCCTGCTTCACCCAGTATCAGGCTTTACTTCTAGATCAGCCCCTAAAAACCATGGCTCTAAATCTGGCTACCCTCCTCCTGGATGACAACCCAATCAAGCCTGTCCATAACTGCCTCAAAACAATTGAAACTCTCCAAGGCCTCCAGCCAGACCTGACTGGCATGCCCTGGACAGAGCCTTATGAAATGCTGTTCACTAATGGAAGCAGTTTCATCTCCAATGGAATCAGGTATGCTAGGACAGCCATGGTAACTTTAGATCAGGTCATTTGGGCAAGCCTTAAGCCAAAGAACATCTGCTCAAAAGGCTGAACTTATACCCCTAACACAGGCTTTAAAGCATGAAAAAGATAAAACTATTAACATATATACTGACAACAGATATGCTTTTGCACTGCCCATGTTCATGTGGCCTTATACAAACAGAGAGGACTATTAACATCAGAAAACAAATAAATAAATAATAAAACAAAAATACTAGCCCTCCTTAACGCCATATGGTATCCAAAAAGAGTGGCCATCATACATTGTCTGGGGCACCAGAAAGATAACTCATTTGAGACCCAAGGCAATGCTGCTACAGATTTGACTGCCAAAGAGACCACATTAAAACCAGTGGGGCCATTTGACTCTTTAATAGTTGTTCCAGGACCTCAATTGCTGCTGACTCCCCATTATACTAAAAAAGAAGTAGAACATGCTAAGATCTTAAAAGCCTCCAACAATGCCATGAATTAGAAGATTCTGCCAGACCACAGGATTTATTTGCCACAGGCTCTAGGCAGATTGCTGATTAAACAGATACATCAAGGAACACACCTTGGATCCACAAAATTAACTGAACTTTTAAAAATATTATTACATCCAAGATCTTGACAAAATAACAAAAGGCATTGTTACCAGATATGAAATTTGTTCACAAGTAGATCCAGGGCCAAAATCAAGGCTGCCCATTGGAACCAGAATGCAAGGAACCAACCCTGGAGAACACTGGGAAATTGCATTCACCAAGGTAAACCATGGACAATATGGGTATCGCTACCTTTTGGTGTTCACAGACGCTTTTTCTGGGTAGGTAGAAGCGTATCCTACCAAGACTGAAACCACTCAGATAACACTAAAAATATTGTTACGAGAAATTGTCCCCAGATTTGGTCTACCTGTAACCTTGGGGTCTGACAATGGCCCAGCTTTCACAGCCCAAATTTCACAACTATTAACTAAAACATTAAAAATAAATTTAAATTTACATTATATTTATAGGCCACAAAGTTCAGGACAGGTAGAATGAATAAATTGGACTTTAAAAGAAACACTTACCAAATTAAAACTAGAGACTGTTGAGAACTGGGTGAACCTCCTTCCCTTTGCCCTCCTAAGGGCTATCTGCACCCTCTACATACAAGGAATTATACCCCTGCTATTGCCCCACCTCAGAGATGATAAATTTGCTGAAATCACTAACCATAACCTTCTTCAGTCTGTGCCGGATTTACCCCTTGGTCAGAGAGGCCTACCCACTGACAAAAGCAATTGGTCAGTTCTGCAAAAAGGCCTCCTGCAATTTGAGAGGGGTTACATTGAATCTATCAATCAATTTGGGAAGAATTGACATCTTAACAATACTGTCTTCTAGTCCATGAACATAAAATGTCTCTGCATTTATTTAGATTGTCTTTAATTTCTATTAGCAATATTTTGTAGTTTTTAACAGACAAGTCTTGCATGCTTTTATTAAATTTGCTCCTAAATATTTTATTCTCTTCAATGCTATTGTGAATGAAATTGTTAAGTTTGTTTTCAGACTATTCACTGCTAGTATATAGAAGTACGATTGCTTTTTTCATACTAATCTCAGGTCCTCAAACTTATCAAATGTGTTTACTTCTAGTAGTTTTTGTATGGATTCCTCAGTATTTTCTACACACAGGACCATACCATCTATGGATAAAGATAGTTTTACTTGTTCCTTTCCAATCTGGACCTCCTCCTTTGTCATAAGCAAACTGTCTAGCATACAATTCTGGCCCCATACAATGCTACATAAAAATGGCAAGAATGGGCATGCTTGCCTTATTCCTCAGCTTATGTGAAAAGCACCCAGTTTTTCGCCATTAAGTATGATGTTAGCTGTGGGCTTTTGTAGATGCATGTTATTAGATTGAGAAAGGTGCTGTCTATTCCTAGTCAATTGAGAGGTTTTCCAATTAAATAACAATTTTAAAATGTAAAGTTCTTTGATAAAAAGATTTACACCAAGTCATCAGTCTGACAATGTTGTAAAAAGTTATTTTTTTCCTCTTTGCTATGGTCATTGTGTCCTACACAGAGGCTGGACTTACTTGAATGCGCAGGAGCAGCTGCACCCATATATAATCCACACAATCAGACTAACAAGGTGGATTATATATGGCTCTAGGGAAACCTGTTGCTTCTATACCAACCATTTGGGTGTTATTAGAGACAGCCTTGCATTAGTCAGAAAACACATTAAAGAAAGAAAAGAGTCATATAGTAATAATAAAAATTGGTTTGAAAATCTCTTTTTTCTGGTCATCTTGGTTAACAAGTACAATCAGTCAAAGTCTTTGTCTTACATACTAAGTACAACAAATTAAGTACTGATGAATCAATGATTTGATTCCTTCCTAAAGAGGAGTTGGGAGTGAAATAGAGCTCCCTACACCCTCATAACGTACGCTATCTGCTTCTGTAGAATTGCTTGCTTAACCTAAGTAACTCCATTTTGCCCCCTGTCTGACCTGCAGACTAGCCCCCTTCTGCATGAGAAACAGCTGACCTTCTCATAGAAACAAAAAACAATTGCATAGAAACAGGAGCCGTACACAATGAAAAGTTGTGTGCTTGGTTGCTCGAACGGCTCATTCTCAGCCTCTGTGACCTATCTCCCTAGCTTGCTTTCTGTACCTGGACAAATCTGTATGCCAACGGGATGTAGTTTTTGCCTTTAAAAACCCTACAAGACCAAAGCCCGACGCTGTTCTTCCTTTGTTGCTCCTTGGGAGACAGACGCTGGCCAGCTGGAGTGAATGAACTGCCCTCTTCTGCACGAGTGGCATGTAAGTGCATTTCTGGTGGGAGGGTGCCTCACAACACTATCAGGTTGGAAAATTCATTAAGTATTTACATGTGAATTCAGGTTCCCCATTGCTCAGGTATAGTCACATGGCTCAGAGAGCACAAGAAGGAGAGCGGGGAGGTTGGATCTAAAAAGCTCCTGAGGGGTTAATGCAGTGACTTCTCTGCTGCAGGTCAGGAGTCCCAGACCTGGGGTGTGGCTGGGGAGGGATTGCAGGGACAGGTGGAAGGATGGAAGAAAGGAACGAGGGAGTGGAGGTGCCACAGGGTGAGATCATTGGGGTTGATAGAAAAATAAGAGTTTTCTAATTTTTGAGAGTTTAGGTTTCAGGAAGGGAGGGAGAGGAAATATATTACATTTCTATCCTTGACTGGGGAACTACACCACAGAGACACGGAAGGGTGGTTGGTGAGTCATGTCATCCTGTCTACTCATCTGTGGGAGGATGTGAGGTCTGTGTGCAGGGAACCCAACATTGATCTCACTAGGCCTCATGTCAATGTCTGTCATCAGGGACTGAGCAGAAATAAGACTCCAGCTGGACCTTGAGGACATGAGGATGTGTCCTCCTCAGTTGAAGCTTGCAGGGCTGGCTGGAAGGGGGGAAGAGGGTGGGATGGAAGTGTGATGTTGATGGGAGCCTGAAGGCAGCAGGGTCACCTGCTGGAGCCTGGGGTTCTATGTGGCTCTCTGGTGCTGTGGATGGCCTTCTTTACAGGAATCAGGGCTGGTCTGAGCTGTGAGGCAGCTGTGGAGGTAGTAGATGGGGCTTGGGATACCTGAGGATTGACACATATTCATCCTGTCTCCCCCTTTCTCCAGTCCACTGTCTTCAGAAGCTAGGAATGGGCGGGAGAAGCAGCAATATCTCCTAGTACTCATGGTCAGCACTGGCCACCTTTTTTCTCTCTGTCCCCCATCCCATGCCAGCACTTCTCCGTCCTTCCACAGCTGCTGCAGGCAGATCCATCATGTGGGCACTGGCAGCCCTTCTGCTCCTGGGTGAGTCCTCAATGAGCAGCAGCAGAAAAACTTTGGGTGGTGGAGACTAGGGCAGGTGGGACAGGGCGGGGGGGGTGGATATTCAATCCTCAGATTCCTCAAGTTCATTATCTACTTTTGGAGAGGTGAAGAGGAGGGGGCTTTTTCAGAGCTGAGAAAACTACAGGCAAAAGAAGAACAACAGACTCTGAGGCCATTCCGTCTTTCCTGTGGGTTGAGTCCCTTTCTTTCCTGTCATCTCCAACATTCTCCTCCTTTTTGCTTTGCAGCTGCAAGCAATGGGAAAGCTGGTGAGTCTTACACATCCCTCTCCCCAGTTTCCTACAACTTTCACTCCAACCCCACCTAAGTGAGCTGCTCAGGCAGACTCCCCACTTCTTGGCTGTCCTGGGATAATCTCTTCCCACTCCTCCTCAATCCCTGTGACTAAATTTCCTGTAGGCACTAGGGTGCTGACTGATGGACTGATAGTTTGTAGCCCACTGAAGGTGGTCTCTCGTCCTGCACATATGGGGTTAGTGCATGGGCTGGATTCTGGAAGCTGGGGTTTTCTAAGATTTCCCAACC
>NW_007746833.1:0-884 GCF_000696425.1 Galeopterus variegatus | reverse complement strand
TAATTGGTTCATTTAGGCACAGGATTGGCTACTTCGGCAGGAATATTATGTAATCTTAGGCTGGTAGGCCACAATCTGTATTCAGAATTCAAAGCACATCACTCAATGTTCAGATGAGCACTTAACACACACTTCATACTCACACTCTGGTTTCCTGTTTGGAGATTGTTAATAAGAGCAATAACATACTGACCACGATAGACAGCGGTTACTGCTTACAGGGTGAGAACAGCATGGATTGCGGCTATTACTTGCAGAATTCTTTCTCAGTGGTACCTAAAATGGCATCTAGTATGTGCTGGGGCTGCGTAAGTGGTAGCTATGATGATGATTAGGATTGGGTAAATACAGGGTGCTGTGGGCGATACCTAAGTCTGTCCTGGGGTGTCAGGGAAGTTTTTTGGAGGAGATAAGGTCTAAGCCTAGACATGCAGTACAAGGAAATAGCAAAGGCCTTGNTGTCTGTTTCTGAGACCAGCTCAGGAGAGCAGAGGCTCTGAGGACCTGGGATACTAGACAGAGAACTTTGTGGGGGGGTGGGCAGAAGAGGGCAGAGCAAAGCGGGAAAAGTGAGTGCTGCTGGGCAGGCTGAGCACAGCTGGAGGGACTACTCTTGAGTGAACAGCGTGAGGCTTCTCTGTGCTTCCACGTTCACATCTTTGACTATTGTGAGTACTAAAAATGAGTTATGACATGTTAAAGGAAAAAAGCAGCAGTTGAACAAAACACTGAATCAAAATTTTATTACAAATGTGTACACCTATGTACATAAGAGTCAACTAAGAAACTGACTCTCAGGAGACACTTGGGAAGAGAAAAGTACTAATTGGTTCATTTAGGCACAGGATTGGCTACTTCGGCAGGAATATTATGTAATCTTAGGC
>NW_007746832.1:12708-12991 GCF_000696425.1 Galeopterus variegatus | reverse complement strand
GAGAGGTAACACACTGTCCACAAATGCAGCTGGAACCCATGCCTTCTGACACCACTCCACCTCTGGCCAGGACAGATGCTGCCTTCCATTACTGTCTTTGGCAAGATAAATCTCTCCCTCCTCTATATACAAACAGTCCGAAAAACAAACACAAATAAGTAAATAACTGCTACAGTCCATTGCTTAAGAAAGTTGTGTGTGATAAAAGCAAACTCAACCACCAACCTCAGGATGACGCTCTTTCCCCAGGAGCCAGGGGCTGCTGTCAGAGCTCAGTGACAGC
>NW_007746832.1:10351-10567 GCF_000696425.1 Galeopterus variegatus | reverse complement strand
CCAGTCTGTGAATGGGCTTGAGGGGTCTGTGAGCTCCAGACCCAGCCCTAGCTCAACAATCCTGTCGAGGCAGGGTTACTGGCAGGTAAAAGAGCCTGACAACTGGCATGGTCGCCTAGCTTTACAGTTGGCATCAGGAACAGGATTAAGAGCGCTACAATTGGCCACGTTGGCAGGATTCTGACATTAGCTTAGCTTTACAGCATCTATTCTCCA
>NW_007746832.1:9138-9391 GCF_000696425.1 Galeopterus variegatus | reverse complement strand
GCTCACACGTGCTCCAGCAGAACCAGCCTGTGCTACACTCACTGCTCCTCCTTGTAGGCTCCATGACCTGGAGACCACAGAGAACATTTATTCCAACATCCCTGTGTTTGAGATTATAAACTGGACTCACACTATTCCGTCTCCTGCCCTCAGTAGTGACCAGGACCCACAGCTCCTGAGCCTCCACCCCGGTTTCCCAGCCGCTCATCACAACGTCATCACAGTGGTGGAGAGAGGCAATAGTTCCACCAGG
>NW_007746832.1:5656-8327 GCF_000696425.1 Galeopterus variegatus | reverse complement strand
TCAGTAGTGACCAGGACCCACAGCTCCTGAGCCTCCACCCCGGTTTCCCAGCCGCTCATCACAACGTCATCACAGTGGTGGAGAGAGGCAATAGTTCCACCAGGAAAAGTGGAAAATCCTTTCTTTAAATCTCTTCTTACTTTGAGGAAAAATATTTAAATCAGTGTCTATATGAAATTTCTATCGTTCTAAAGCTTCTTAATGTGTATTTTTTTCTCCTAGTGAAATGTAAAACATTTTTGGTTTTGCAAAATCGTGCAGTGAGCATGTGCTGAGATATTGCCTTTCTCTCCTCTCCCTTTCTTTTGGAGCTTGGGGGGGAGGGGGCATAAAGGAACACAGAAGAGGGAGAGGTGGAGTTTGCTTTAGAGCATTCTCTTAGCAAGTGTTTCTTCAAAGCTTATCTCCTGCCTGCAGCAGTGGCAGTCCAGTTCACTGCACCTGTAGCTCCAGTGATAATGTGTTACCAGCAATAAAGCCACTCATAACCATTAGTGAGATTCCAACAGCTACAATCTGGGAGTTATAAATTCAGTTATAAACGTAAAACAAATGAGCAAGAGCAGGTATCTCATTCTGCAGCCAACCAGTTTATCTAGTTCAGCAAACTTTGCCTTGAACGTGTAGCTCAACAATGACACTGAACTCAAGCAAGCACATTCTCACCATGTGATTAGATCTGAGTTGGGGTCAGTGGGCATACCTAAGAAGGGCTTCGGTTTTCATCAGCTCTTCACCAGTTTCCAGGTGGGCCTGGAGCATTTGCATAAAGGAAGATCTTGCCTGGTTGCAGGGAAGTTTACCTCCTTTTGCTTAGTTTTCTCTCAACATAAGATGGTGATAACGTCCCTTTAGGAAAGAGGAGGTTCTTGGAAAACTGTGTCAAGTTCTACAAGTTGCGCTGGAATATGGATGTTCTTGTGGGGCATGTTAAAACCATTAATATACAAAGCTCTCTGTGCCCAGGTGTGGGGCTCCAGGACCACCTGCAGCTGGAAAATGGCCTTCCCATCTAAAACTGTTTGTGAAACTAAGTTGTAGGAAGGAAACAGATAGGGGAGGATGAGGTAAGCAACATGGACAATTCTCTTGATCTCATGTGAGTCCAAGTTAAGTGGTGGTTTGTAGACCTTTTTTATTATTTTTTTAATTGACATGATAATTGTATATCTTTAAGGGGTACAGTGTGATATTTTGATACATGTACAAACAGTATGGAATTTCCTTTAAAAAACTAAAAATAGAACTGCCATCTGATCTAGAAATCCCACTGCTGGGTATCCAAGGGAAAGGAAATCAGTATGTCAAAGAGATATTTGGACACCCATGTGCATTGCGGCATTATTCACAATAGACAAGAAAGATATAGAATCAGCCTAAGTGTCCATCGACAGATAGATCAACAAATAAAATGCGGACTATGGGGACTTGCCAGTTAGCTCCAGTTGGTTAGAGTGTGCTGCTGCTAACACCGAGGTCCAGGGCTCAATCCCTGAGAATAGAAAATGTGGTACATATACACAATGGACTACTACTCAGTCATAAAAAAGAATGAAATCCTGTCATTTGTGGCAACACAGATGAGCCTGGAAGACATTATGTTAACTGAAATGAGCTAGGAACAAAAAGAGAAATACTGCATGTTCTCACTCATATGTGGAAGTGAAAAATATTAATCTCATAAAAGCAGAGAGTAGAATATTGGTTACTAGAGGCTGGGAAACGGTAGTGGAGAGGGGGTAGGGAAGGGTTGGCTCACATATAAAATTACAGCAGGACAGGAGGAATGAATTCTAGTGTTCTATAGCACTGTAGGGCGACTTTAGTTAATAATTTATTGTCTATCTTCAAATAGCTATAAGAAAGGACTTTGAATGTAAACATATCTTTGCTGATTTTTCAAATTTTCAACAGTATTCTCAACACTCTTTTTGCATGCTTGTTACAAAGAAGCTTGTTTGGGGAAGAAGGGTTCACTCCCAGCTTAAGGAAAGGCACAGCTCTTCCATTTCCAGCATCGGGAACTGTGTTCTAAGCTCAGGAGTCAGGGAGATGGATTTGATTGTGAATCACTGTGTATGGGACAACTTAAATCACACTGGAAGAAGCTTTGTATGTAGAGCACTACTACACAGCAACATCAGCTTATTAACGCATGGTGATAACGCCAGCACATGATCTTACAAACCCACTGTAGCTTACAGCATGTGCCGGAGAAAGCCACAGAAATATGGCCATTCCTGAGGAAAGGGATGGAAGCCGGGACCTGTTTGCTTCTTCAAAACTGATGTTGAGATAATGTTGCAAAAGCTGTTTCAAGATGAGTAGGGTGGAGGAAAATGGGGTTTCTCTAATGGGAAACGCTTTAGGCTAGAAAACATTCCAGTAGCCACTGTGACAATGTGCTTGGAAGGTCAAGGATTGAGGCTTAGGAGACTGAGCACAGTTACCCCTTAGTCTGGAAGCTGGATGAAGAGAGCAAACCCCTTGGAGTCCATTTGGACTAGTTAGACACAGGTGTGGCTGGGAGGCTGAAAAGCACACCGAGGCTGGCTACAGAGCTCTCAACAGGTCAGTAGCATCGCTCCTGGAACTCCCCGCTCCACATCTCGTGGCTCTGTGGTGGGGGAGCTTTCATCCACACTTAGAACTCCCCGGTGGCCACCTCCTC
>NW_007746832.1:3883-4509 GCF_000696425.1 Galeopterus variegatus | reverse complement strand
AAAACCACTGAAAGATGTCACCTTTCCCGGGAAATATTAAGGAGAGAAGAACCAATTCTCATCTGTCAAGAGTAGTTGGGTCTCACTTCCCCAGAGAAGCTGAAGTGGAACTGGACAATCTCACAGGTTTATCATCCCTTCTCCCTTTTTAGGACTCACCTCCTTTTTCTGTGGGGCTACAGAAAATGGGATACAACTGAGTCATTATTCTCAGGCCCAAAGATCTGTCAAACTGTTAGTGGTGTAATACTTTCACAGCTAGCAGGGGACTGGTTTTCCTCTAGCCAGGTGGGTGAGGGACCCAGGTGCTTACCTGGTTTCCTTCAAATTTAGGTCCATAAATAGATGATGCATGCACAGACAGATAAATCCATACCCAGAACAACAGACAGACAGGCAACACATAAGAGGAGGGAAGNCTCCCAGGAACAAAGGCCTTGTGAAAATATCCTGCTTCCCATCCCTGGGAGAGGATCAGGGTGGGCGGAAGGGTCAGGAGAAAAAAAGATCATCAAAGAGGAAAGTCAACTGAAAATTGGAAAAGGGTGGGCCCATCCCATTGTCTCCAGTGAACCCATGTCATGAGAACAGACTCCTGGGGTCTCACTTCCTCTCCCTCCTGCACT
>NW_007746832.1:1460-2089 GCF_000696425.1 Galeopterus variegatus | reverse complement strand
CCATTATAAAACTTTTCTATGAGTAAATTAGATTAGACTTACATCATTTCAACTTGTGGTGTCTTTTGCAGAAACATAACCAGCTAGACCTTCCAGTAATGCAGTTCTGATCTGAGGGAGAAGGTTCAAGGTCAAAGACATGGGTTCAAGCCCTTTCTCTGCTACTTACTGGCTGGATTTCTTGGGGAGGTTGCTTGGCTTCCTCCGGTGTAAACTGTAGCTAATGATAATAACCACCTGACTTGCTTGTTTTAGTGATCAATTGGGAAGATAAAAATATGAGCACTTTATAATGCTTTACAAATGTCAGCTAGAAAGATAAATACCTCTGCTTGAAGAAATCCATAATGATCAAATATATACAAGCTACTCAACATTCCATTTACTGTTACATGTTTCCCATTTCTAAAAGAAAAAAAANGCTTCGGAGCTAGCATTTCTGCCTCACTCACAGAGGGACCTCACTGTGCACACAAGCTTGCCTGTGGGTGTTGAGTCTGCCACGTTGTGCCACTGGGTGATAGGGCACTGGTTTCCTACAGTGGAGAAGCGGCTTTCTGTACCAATACATCCCATGTCTGATGCTGATCCTTGGGCTAACCCTGAAAGCAAAGCACAGATAAGGCTTC
>NW_007746832.1:0-227 GCF_000696425.1 Galeopterus variegatus | reverse complement strand
GGAGCTTGACCTGTGGCCACACTCACCACACCTCCGCACCCCTGCCCTCACAGAAGGGAAATGCAGCGGCGCACCCAGCAGGGCCCGTACCTGAGTCCCCGTCCCTGAGCCCTGTCCCTGAACCCCATCCCCAAGCCCTGTCCCTGGGCCCCGCCCCAGCACGGAACTGTCTTCCCGCTTCTGCCAGGTGCATTCTTGTCAGTCCAGAGCTTGCAGACTTTCATGGA
>NW_007746831.1:12717-13380 GCF_000696425.1 Galeopterus variegatus | reverse complement strand
CTTTGTCAAATGATTTTTCTACAGCTATTGAAATAATGTATGGTTTTTGTATTTGCTTTGTTAGTGTGGTATATTTTTGATTTGCATATGTTGAACCATCCTTGCATCACTGGGATGAATCCCACTCGATCATGATGTATAATCTTTTTGATGTGCTGTTCCATCCTGTTTGCTAATATCTTGTTTAGGATTTTTGTGTCCATGCTTGTCAAGGATATTGTCCTAAAGCTTTCTTTTTTTAGTTGTGTCTTTTTCTGATTTTGTCATCAGGGTGATGCTGGCCTCATAGAATGAGTTTGGGAAAATGGCTTCTTTCAATTTTTTGCAATAGTTTGAAAAAGATTAGTGTTAATTCTTCTTTAAAGGTTTGGTAGAATTCAGCAGTGANCATGCTGTTTTGGTTACTATAGCTTTGTAATATAGCTTGAAGTCAGGTAGTGTAATGCCTCTGGTTTCATGTTTTTGCTCAGTATTGCTTTGGCTATTTGGGATTTTTTGTTGTTTCATATGAATGTTGATGTTGGTTTTTTTTCTATTTCTGTGAAGAATGTCATTGGTATTTTGATGGGGATTGCACTGAATCTGTAGATTTCTTTGAGTAATATAAACATTCTCACAAGTTAATTCTTTCAATCCTTAAACATAGAATATCTTCCCATCTTT
>NW_007746831.1:6319-7469 GCF_000696425.1 Galeopterus variegatus | reverse complement strand
GGTTAGTAAGAAATTGGTAAAGGGCCACAAAAAAATGATTATAATGTGTAAGGTTGAATATATTAATTATTCTGATTTGCACATCACATATTGCACACAGGTATTGATATTTAATACTGTACCCTACAGATATTTACAATCGACTATGTTTCAATAAAAATAAATAAAAAGTTAAAACAGAAAAATTGTACTTCATCAAAATGCAAAGCTTTTGTGCTTCACAGGACACTATTAAGAAAGTGAAAAGACAATCTACAGAATGGGAGAATATAATTGTGAATTATATGTCTGTTATGGTGTAGTCTCAAGAATTTATAATGAACTCTTACAGGGCAACAACCATAAGACAAATAATTTAGTTTTTAAAAAGGGCAATTGACTGGAAAAGAGATTTCTTCAAGGAAGATATACAAATGACTAATAAGCACATGAGAAGATGCTCACCATCATTAGTCATTAGAGAAATATAAATCAAAACCACAATCATATACTATTTCATACCCACAAGGATGGCTACAATAAAAAAGATGGATAATTGTTTTCAGTGTTGGTGAGAATATGAAGAAATAAGAACCTTTGTACATTGCTAGGAAGAATACAAAATTGTGTACCTACTATAGTCAATGTTTGGCAGTTTCTTAAAAAGTCAGACATGGAGTTGCTATATTACACTGCAGTTCTACCTTAGGTATCTACAAAAGATAATTTAAAACATATATTCCTACAAAAAATTGTTCATGAATGTTCATAGCATTATTTGTAATCACTAAATTCAGAAACAACTGAAGTATCTATCAACTGAGAATGAATAAATAAAAGGTAGTATATTCATACAATGGAATATTATTCAGCCATAAAAATGAATAAAAAACATGCTAGTGAAAAATGCCCATCACAAAATGCCACATATTGTATGTGAAACATCCAGAAGATAATCAGGAGAGACACAAAGTAGATTAGTGGTCGCCAGGGGCTGGGAAGAGGGAGAGAGGCTACTAATGTGTATGGAATTTCTTTCTGGGGTGATGAAAATATTCTGGAATTAAATAGTGGTGAGGATTGCATGACTTTGTAAATATATGAAAGTCGCTGAATTGTATACTTTAAAAGAATGAATATTATGGCATAAATTATATCTCAACTTAAAAAA
>NW_007746831.1:0-735 GCF_000696425.1 Galeopterus variegatus | reverse complement strand
GAGCATATTCTGGGAGAAAAATGAAGGGATAAATAAGAGAAAATCCGGAATGATGTTACCACGTATGTAAAAAAAGTTAAGAATAAAGAGTGTTTAGCATTGAAGGTGTCACACAAGAGCCAACCAAAATGAGTATTTAAAAATAAACTTTGGATTTGGCACTTACATGGACATTGACAACCTCAGAGAGAGCAGTCTGGACAGAGTTAGACAGACAGATGATGCTGATGAGTTGTTGGAAGGTGAAAAAGTGGCACTTATTCTATTGGAAAACCTGGTCTGTGAATGGGAAAGACAGGGAGGCATGACATAATTATAGAGGAAAGTGAAGTTAAAGATTGGCTTTGTTTTACAGATGAGGGAGACTGAGGTGTGTCCTCAGAGGGAGGGAAAGCACTAGTAGAAAAGGTGAGATCCCACATACAGGAAAAGGGAGATATTTGATGGAGAAGTTTCCAGAAGAAAAAGTAGGATGAGAATCCAGGGTACATACAGAAACAGCCATGAATCAGGTGAACAAGACATAACAGAGACGTGAATGTAGGTTAGAGTAAATATCAGTAGGCTTTTAAGTTGAGGTTAAGAAATTTGAAGGATTCTACCCAATAATCTCCATATCTCTGTGAAACGTATGACAAAGTTTCTGTCTCCGAGAGAGAAGAGAGATGCACGGAAATGGGACAGACACTCTGAAAATTATAGAGTCTGGAATAACTTCTCAAGGAAAGAAGAAAG
>NW_007746830.1:12211-12992 GCF_000696425.1 Galeopterus variegatus | reverse complement strand
AAAAAGACTATTCCTACTTCAACCAAGTCTCCAAGGACCCTTTTGCCAGTTACCTAGCTCCTAGACCTGTGTGTGAAGGGTTTATGAACGGGCTCAGGGGGTCTGTGAGCTCCAGACCCAGCCCTAGCTCTATATCTAATCTTCTCATTATTTTTTTGGATACCTATCTCTATGCAGGAGTGGTGATTGTGGAGGATAAGTCAGGAATAAGGGAGAGTATTTTGTTCAAGCCCACAATTACAAGGCCAGTTTCCCTGCATTTTAATTCCAGAAAACCAATATCTAAATCTCAAAACAATGGGGTGTGTGCGTGTGTGTGCATGCATACACACACACACATACACATATACACATATATGTATAATATTCAAAACATGCCTATTTATTTCATCCATTCACTTCTAGAATCCCTACTTCATTATAATGGGACAACTCATTTTCTTAATTTCTCACATTTTAGAGACCCTCCCTATTATATCAGAGCAAGAATATTGATTGTATTTGGTGAATTAAAATATGAAAGACTGAAATTTAGTTTTTCAGTGAAAGGTTTTAGAAGATTGAAATGGATTTGAAAACTTAAAGCCTGCATTCATACCTTTAAAATCAAAACAGTCAGATTATTAGCATCAGATATTTATGTAACGGAGTAGTGAGAGTAAACTTTAGTTTACATGATCCAAGAAAGGCCATTGATCAAGCTGTAGAAAACTGTATCTTAAACTATTTGTTGAAGAAACATACAACAACAAATATCCTCTAAAGAAAGATTTTCATTTGG
>NW_007746830.1:5913-7219 GCF_000696425.1 Galeopterus variegatus | reverse complement strand
AAAAAAAAAAAAATTAAATGGCTAGCTCTGTTCATTATGAGCAATTCAAATATAATTGTTAAAAATGAGTGAATTAAAAAAATGTCATTGGGATAAATGTTTATATGTAAACTTGGGATTGTTTCAAAAAACTTTTCAGTAATTTAATTTTTTAAAAATTGTGTTAAATTGTAATAACCACAAATGTAATTTCTAAGCAAGTTAAAATACTGAAACATGAATTAGTAAACATGAGTTTAAGTTTATATACTTAGATGTTTTATTTTTATATGATATTTTAAAGAAAGCTAAATATATTTGGATCTGTTAAAACTATTAAAGAAATAAATCTCTTCAGAAATTAGGAAACAGTGTCTATCTACAAATATTGATATAAAACAGTCCAAAATTGATTGCTTCCTCAATTTTTCACTGGAAATGAGAGTTATAAGAGTTAAAATTATAGTTAATATATATAATTAAAACTACTAGGAATAAGAAAAATAAGTTAAAAGAGTTTTCTATGCAAAGTGGGATGTGTTTTTTGGTGAAGAATGTTATAAGAAAGGGCATAAGGATGTAGTTTTTGTTATAAGGAAATATTTCTGTCTATTTTAGAGACTTTAAAGGTTGTTTCAAGTTTAAAAACTGAAAAATTATACAAAACTAAATAGGTATAGTTAAATTATAAAATGTTTTAAAAGTTTATAGGATCCTTGTCTTGTGTAGTCAAAAATGACTAAAATTGAATGGATTCATTTATGACATTTTATTAAAATTACCATTGGTATTAATAGTACACTGGTAAAAAGTAAAATTTGGTTTTCCCTTTTAAATAAGATTTTTTTGTAATATTGATAAGAGATAATAAAGATTTTTTTACTCACCTTTGTAGTAAACTGCAAAAAAAAAAAAAAGTGGGAGGAAGAATGAGAAACAAATTCTACATCTTTATTAGATATTTGGATTACTTAGGGAAATTGAGTTAAAAATTAAGGGTTTTTTTCTCAATATGTAACTTTATATTTGTATAAATTTTATTAATACATGCTCCAAAATTGTATGAAATCCCTAAAATTCTGTTATTCCTTAGTATGTGTTATCACTCATAGTTATGGCTGTGATAAAAAAATTATTGTAGGCCATGGAAATAACCAATTTTTTTTGTCACTTTTATCTTTAACCATGCCACGGTAAATTCCTTTATTTTGATACTGTTTTTAAAAGGTCTTTACAAATTCTCAAGTGTTTTTTCTTTAAAGATGTTTATGGAAAGGATAAAAAAGACTGACAGTTTTTCTGAAATACAGATCTCTGCTAATAACTT
>NW_007746830.1:0-437 GCF_000696425.1 Galeopterus variegatus | reverse complement strand
GCAGATGGCTTTCTCAGGCACCGCAGTGAGGACGGTGGTCAGAAGTTGCAGAGCTACAGAACTTTTAAGATAAATTGAGGGAGAATGGTCTGTAAGCACCAACAGTGACAGAAAGAAAATCTTGCCTACCTGTGGGGCCTGCAGGATGAAGGAGGGGAAGAAGAAACAGCCACCGACCAAGAAGCCACAGGAGCAGTGTCTTCAGGGGTGGATGGAGAGGCAAACCTTGCAAATGAAGAAAACACAGAGAAGAGGGTCCAAATGGATGGAAGACACGGCAGAGGACTCACACTTACAGGAGAAGGAAAGGGGGGACTTACATGAACACATGAGGGATCACCAGGAGATGACTACTTTCCTGTGATAATTGGCATCCACTGTGATAAAAAAGACGATGAGGGACTTCTATGGGGCCAAAAGCCACCCGACCACTAACA
>NW_007746829.1:7339-12992 GCF_000696425.1 Galeopterus variegatus | reverse complement strand
TGTAAAATGAAGAGATTGAAGGTCAGTACGGTAACAACAACAACAAATATACGTGCGCGCGCGTGTGTGTGTGTATACATAAAAAAAACACGGGGGGTGATAACTTGGCTGGTCCATTCCACATTTCCCCAACCTAAGATATATCCTAACCGTCATCCAAATTTAAGTACATTAGTTATTTATATCATAGTCATGTTTCCAAGGTACAAAACAATATTTTAGTTCGATTTGATGGAGTCATAAACTGACTACAATAAATTAAATTGTAGCAACACGCTAGATGAGGGATTTAGAGAATTTACAACCAATGTACTGAAAGTGGTGGCAAGAAATGTAAGTAGAGCCGAGGAGAAATGTCCTGGTGATAAGAATGAAAAGCAGGGCTGAGCTAGCTGGAAACAATGCCAAATGACAGGGCTGTCCATGATGCTACTGTGCTACAGCATTCCACCTGGTAAAGGGTCTTTTGGTAGGTTTGATCACGGGCTTAGGAACAGTTGCCTGTTGTTTTATTTTATAGGGCAACAAAATATTCTAAAGGCAATAGAAATCTAAAGTTTGACAGACGAACAGAAATGATGAATCCTCCTGGTAAAACATGGCAACTTATTAGGGAAAGGATGAGGGAAGGAGATGCCAAATGTAAAGTTAAAACTTCAGTGCTAAATAAATTTTATGAACCTAAATCTAAATGCCACGCATGCAAGTACTCGGGGGCACCCTACTTTTTCCCTCATGTTTCTTTTCCTCAAATGATTACCTTCTCCCATTATTTTGGTAGGTCATAGAATGAGACAAATGGCTCAAATGCTAAGAATGCTAATTTGGTGAGAATTCAGAGTCTGCACTTCACAGGTCAGGGCCTCACAAGTTTGAACAATAAATGTGCTGTGCTTAACACAATTTTATTTTAAGTACATCTTTATAATAAGTTAACCTATTTTTTAATGAGTTTGCTTTGGAGAGCCTATTACTTATATCAATACAGAAAGTGTTTTGAATATCAAACAGCAGTTTTTTGTTCGTCCATATTTGCAAGAAATCTTTTGAAATAAAATCCATATTTGAGTTGGGAACTGCCTATAACACTATTTCCCCTGGTAAGTGCAAGACATTTAATAAGGACATGTTGAGAGAATACACATACCGATGCAAGGATACATGAATTGATTAGAACTCATTCTCGATGATTGCAGACTTTGATTCTAGACTATAAAATGCATAATCAAATAAAGTTGGAAAAGGTTTATTTTGTTGCTTTCTTTGAAATTAATAACAGTTTTCATTAAACAATTTGCTTTAGTTTGTAGATAAGCCAATGTACACTTAATACAAAAATTTAAAACAGTAAATTTGAAAAACAAAGAAACAATTCTTTCTAAATGTTTGCTAAAAATTATTCTTTGTTATTTTCACTATCTAATTTCATTAGCATGCAAAATAAAAAATATTGCCTTAATCAAATTTAGAATAAGTAACCTGAAATGCTAAATCAGGGAAATATAATGTTTCAGAAAAATTCAAAATTATGTTTCCAAAATCAAGGAGAAATGCAGAATAAACCTAAGATTTGCAATAAAATATCTCACCACAAAGAGGATCTAAATTTAACAATTAGTTATACTTTTTCCAACAAAACTCAGGAAATTGCAAAGACAGCAATTTTATTTTCTTTTAAATATTTTTAATTCTGTAATGGATGCAACTTTATATGAATTCAGATTTATTTCCCTAAGAACATGTGATGGAAAAATGGAAATACAAGGGACAAAAAATACACATAAGTTCTCAACCATTATTTAAATTGGGTCTTGTCCTCAATCCATATTTGTGAAAATTAAACATTTCTCCTTATACACATAAGTCCACAGGATATAATATATGACAATAATAAATATTATTGCATCTATATCTTTGCATGGAATGTAAAATTTAAATGAGTTCATGTATAGACAGCTATTAAAAGATGTCCGATCCTTAATATATATTATGCCACAGTTTGCTCTTATAGTCATTATTATTGTCTTATTATCCTTACTTTGCTAAATAAATGGCTTTTCTTGGTAAGTAATTTTACCACAAGCTTTTAAATATCTTTAAAGGTAACATTATTTTATTTTATTTCTTTTTGCTTGTTTTTTATTTTGTACGGACAGAAACAGTTTAGCCAACGAGAAACAGCATTCACAGGCGAGTAGACCATTTTCTGAAATGAAGTGACAAGGGTAATTAGTCCATCTGTTGAAAATGGTAGTAAACCTGAACGAAATAATGTCATTCTTAATATTCTTAGGCATAAATGAGAAACAGCATTCACAGCCGAGTAGACCATTTTCTGAAATGAAGTGACAAGGGTAATTAGTCCATCTGTTGAAAATGGTAGTAAACCTGAACGAAATAATATCATTCTTAATATTCTTAGGCATAATAATTAGAATAAAATTCAAATTTAAGAATAGCATAAATTCTTCCATTTATTAAAGAGCTGAACCTGTGAGAAAGGGAAAGGGGTATAATCTCACCAGAAACAAATTTTAATGAGCAAGTGTTCCATATTGGTATAAATAACTTANCATTTGTGTAAACCCTAGAATGTACAACACTAAGGGCGAATCCTGAAGGGAGCTACGGACTCTGGGTGACAAAGATTTCTCAGTGAAGGTCCATCAGTTGTAACAAATGTACCACTTGGGTGGGGATGTTGATACTGGGACAGGCTCTGCATGTGTGGGGACAGGTGGTATGTGGGAACTCTACCTTCCACTTGATTTTGCTGTGAAACTGAAATTGCTCTTTTTAGAAAAGAAAAATAAAATCAAAACAGGTGAGGTAACAATAGTTGAGTTCTATGGCTAGAACAGCCTTAACCATCTTATTTTCTTACTCTAAGGCTGTAAAATGAAGAGATTGAAGGTCAGTACGGTAACAACAACAACAAATATACGTGCGCGCGTGTGTGTGTGTGTGTATACATAAAAAAAACACTGGGGGTGATAACTTGGCTGGTCCATTCCACATTTCCCCAACCTAAGATATATCCTAACCGTCATCCAAATTTAAGTACTTTAGTTATTTATATCATAGTCATGTTTCCAAGTTACAAAACAATATTTTAGTTCTATTTGATGGAGTCATAACCTGGCTACAATAAATTAAATTGTAGCAACACGCTAGATGAGGGATTTAGAGAATTTACAACCAATGTACTGAAAGTGGTGGCAAGAAATGTAAGTAGAGCCGAGGAGAAATGTCCTGGTGATAAGAATGAAAAGCAGGGCTGAGCTAGCTGGAAACAATACCAACTGAAAGGGCTATCCATGATGCTACTGTGCTACAGCATTCCACCTGGTAAATGGTCTTTTGGTAGGTTTAATCACGGGCTTAGGAACAGTTGCCTGTTGTTTTATTTTATAGGGCAACAAAATATTCTAAAGGCAATAGAAATCTAAAGTTTGACAGACGAACAGAAATGATGAATCCTCCTGGTAAAACATGGCAACTTATTAGGGAAAGGATGAGGGAAGGAGATGCCAAATGTAAAGTTAAAACTTCAGTGCTAAATAAATTTTATGAACCTAAATCTAAATGCCACGCATGCAAGTACTCGGGGGCACCCTACTTTTTCCCTCATGTTTCTTTTCCTCAAATGATTACCTTCTCCCATTATTTTGGTAGGTCATAGAATGAGACAAATGGCTCAAATGCTAAGAATGCTAATTTGGTGAGAATTCAGAGTCTGCACTTCACAGGTCAGGGCCTCACAAGTTTGAACAATAAATGTGCTGTGCTTAACACAATTTTATTTTAAGTACATCTTTATAATAAGTTAACCTATTTTTTAATGAGTTTGCTTTGGAGAGCCTATTACTTATATCAATACAGAAAGTGTTTTGAATATCAAACAGCAGTTTTTTGTTCGTCCATATTTGCAAGAAATCTTTTGAAATAAAATCCATATTTGAGTTGGGAACTGCCTATAACACTATTTCCCCTGGTAAGTGCAAGACATTTAATAAGGACATGTTGAGAGAATACACATACCGATGCAAGGATACATGAATTGATTAGAACTCATTCTCGATGATTGCAGACTTTGATTCTAGACTATAAAATGCATAATCAAATAAAGTTGGAAAAGGTTTATTTTGTTGCTTTCTTTGAAATTAATAACAGTTTTCATTAAACAATTTGCTTTAGTTTGTAGATAAGCCAATGTACACTTAATACAAAAATTTAAAACAGTAAATTTGAAAAACAAAGAAACAATTCTTTCTAAATGTTTGCTAAAAATTATTCTTTGTTATTTTCACTATCTAATTTCATTAGCATGCAAAATAAAAAATATTGCCTTAATCAAATTTAGAATAAGTAACCTGAAATGCTAAATCAGGGAAATATAATGTTTCAGAAAAATTCAAAATTATGTTTCCAAAATCAAGGAGAAATGCAGAATAAACCTAAGATTTGCAATAAAATATCTCACCACAAAGAGGATCTAAATTTAACAATTAGTTATACTTTTTCCAACAAAACTCAGGAAATTGCAAAGACAGCAATTTTATTTTCTTTTAAATATTTTTAATTCTGTAATGGATGCAACTTTATATGAATTCAGATTTATTTCCCTAAGAACATGTGATGGAAAAATGGAAATACAAGGGACAAAAAATACACATAAGTTCTCAACCATTATTTAAATTGGGTCTTGTCCTCAATCCATATTTGTGAAAATTAAACATTTCTCCTTATACACATAAGTCCACAGGATATAATATATGACAATAATAAATATTATTGCATCTATATCTTTGCATGGAATGTAAAATTTAAATGAGTTCATGTATAGACAGCTATTAAAAGATGTCCGATCCTTAATATATATTATGCCACAGTTTGCTCTTATAGTCATTATTATTGTCTTATTATCCTTACTTTGCTAAATAAATGGCTTTTCTTGGTAAGTAATTTTACCACAAGCTTTTAAATATCTTTAAAGGTAACATTATTTTATTTTATTTCTTTTTGCTTGTTTTTTATTTTGTACGGACAGAAACAGTTTAGCCAACGAGAAACAGCATTCACAGGCGAGTAGACCATTTTCTGAAATGAAGTGACAAGGGTAATTAGTCCATCTGTTGAAAATGGTAGTAAACCTGAACGAAATAATGTCATTCTTAATATTCTTAGGCATAATAATTAGAATAAAATTCAAATTTAAGAATAGCATAAATTCTTCCATTTATTAAAGAGCTAAACCTGTGAGAAAGGGAAAGGGATATAATCTCACCAGAAACAAATTTTAATGAGCAAGTGTTCCATATTGGTATAAATAACTTAGAGGCCGCATACTAAGTCTGGAGTTTTTAATTATAATTCTAACATTTCTGACTAGGTAAGCTCCTTCTGTTATATATCTCAAGGTCTTTATGTTGCACTTCGAAAAATGTTCTGAATTCATTGTTTTCATCATTATTTTTGTTTGATGTCTGCTTCCTGCAAAAAAAAAAAAAAAAAAAAAAGTAAGTAAGTAAGTTTGAGAAAGGCATTGGCATGTCTTTGTACTTCATTACAATAATTCTAGCAATGAAGGAAGTATGTGGAATATATAATAATTAACGAATTTTAGAATAAACAGCTAGAACATGTCACTGGG
>NW_007746829.1:5514-7016 GCF_000696425.1 Galeopterus variegatus | reverse complement strand
CTAAAAGTTTTCAGATAAATAGTGAGTCAGTTTTGTGTTTTCAAACAAAACTAATAGTGCCCCTTTCATTTCTTAATAAAAATACATTTCACTGGCAAAATTCACTGACCAAATTATTAGACATGAGAAAGCAGTAAACTGGTTACTTTTTTGAGCGTTAGCTGCTAGAATGACTGGTGCTATTTTAAATTGATCTTATTTTTCTTATTGGGCATCAGATGTGTTTTCAATAAAATTCACATGAAATAGATAAAATTTCTATTTCTTGAATTATCAATTAGTCTCTTCGTGTAAATACGCACACACACACACACACACACAGGGATACGCAACTATTTTTCATTAAAAGGCACTACTTTTATTTATAAACATATTTGCTGAATATGGATACTATGATTTTTAAGTAAACAAAATTCTCATTTTATAGTCTTTTCTAACAAATGAGTCTTTAAATTATGATGTTATATAAAAATTATTTTAAAGTAAAATCCAGTTACAGAAAGGAAAGATTTTTATTTAATCTTAAAAAAGCAGTTGCACTGAATGTACCCCAGTCCAACTGATATTGGTTTGTTGAGTGCCTTCCAAAATAACTTCACAAATTATCTGCCTTAATTTAATGAAGCATTATTTTATGAAGTAATAAAGTTATTCCTCCATACTGATCTGTGAAGAAAATTATTTCTCATGTTGAGCTCCAAATGTTCCCACTTAGCTTTAAACATAGGTCTTAGTTTGACATTTTGTGAAAAGGGAGACCACTTCCTCCATGTGACAAGATTTCTTATTTGGGTAAAATTAGTACATCTCTTTCGACCTTCAGTTGAATCTTCTCCATGTAGAATTGTTTCGCTTATTTATTTCAAGCAAGTGGAGCATATTTTATTTCTCTAACAATTGAATCATTTCTTTTGTATGTGTTTAAAGATTATGATGCCCTTAAACACCTATGTTTGGTGCTTAGAACTATTTATAAGTATTTATACTTTAACTTACATTCCTAAAAAATGAAAACACTTCTTGTTCTGAAATAACATAAATATAGTCAGAACAATGAAGATAACAGGGTTAGAATCATATGACCCACAAGTTATGCAACTAAAAATCAATCAGTCATTCAACAAACAAGTAAACTTATGTGAATTTTAAGTAGAGCACTACAAAAGCCATATATAATCTTAATTTAAAATAGTCCAGTTAGGGCCGGCCCGGTGGCGCACTGCTACAGTGCACCGCTTGGGAGCGCGGTGGCCCTCCCGCCGAGGGTTCGGATCCCACATACAGACCGGCCGCTCACTGGCTGAGCGAGGTGCGGGCGCAACACCGAGGGTTGAGATCCGTTGCCGGTCACGAAAAAAGACAAAAAGGAAAAAAATAAATAAATAAATAAAAATAAATAAAATAGTCCAGTTAAATCTCCATTGACAATCGTGTCTATAGCAATTCTTTTTTTTTTTTTTTAATTTTTATTTTGTCAATATACAATGTATATGATTATTATG
>NW_007746829.1:0-354 GCF_000696425.1 Galeopterus variegatus | reverse complement strand
CCTTTTTAATTTTCAGCATTTATATGCTCTCTTCAGCAGATTCATTACTATTTTGTTTTAAACAAGTGGTAATTTTAAATGAGCCATGTTGGAAGTGGCTGGCCAAAAGCTCGATCTCTTTAGTCTAGCTGCTTTGCCCTTCTTTGCATATCAATAGCCCATTTCTCATTTTCCCCTGTGTAAGGCAGCGCTGATCCAAGCACAAAGCTTCTTTTGAATTAATAGGAGATGAACACTGAGGTCAGTTTATCAGACCTGGAAGGAGAGAAGAAATGAGCTCAACAAGCAGAGGACAGTCTGGAGTACAAAGACAAGAGCAAAATTAGTTTACACCAGACACATTGCTTCATATTC
>NW_007746828.1:12790-12993 GCF_000696425.1 Galeopterus variegatus | reverse complement strand
CCAGCACCTCTTAACGAAAGGCAGCCAGTTCAGAACGACATAATTCTCTTGCTGCTTCCCCCCTTCTGCAGCTCTTCGAAGGCCGGATGGATTTAAGTGGAGCTGGAGGAGCTGCGAGGGAGGCCGGGGGTGTTTGTATTTACTCTGTGATAGTTATCGGTGAACCAGAGAATCTTCAGCTCCCCGAAGCTGGCAGAGAGGTG
>NW_007746828.1:2442-10969 GCF_000696425.1 Galeopterus variegatus | reverse complement strand
TCTCCCTGTTAGTGATGATGGCATCACTTTAGTGGGTTGCAACTTGTTACTTTTTAAAAAAAATGAAAAAGAATAGAATAGAACAGGAATTATCAGAGTATATTGTGCCTAGTGAAGGTAAGTATTGTTTCACTAAGATCTTGCTTTGATTTGTTCATTCAGAAAATAGACATTGAATAGCTATTCTCTGGCAGGCTGAGTTCTAGGTTACGTTTCAGTTTTACCTTTCTATCTGTACAATCGTGATTATATGTGAACTGAATCACAATATAAAATGTATCTCTTACACAGATCGATGTGAAAGATCCTGGAGAACCCCTGATGTAGTTCCCAGCATGCACCAGGATCAAAGCTGAGTAGATTTCTCTGGCTCCTAGGCTGTCACCTGCCAACGTGAGCTTCAGTTCCACTCTGTAGCGCTCTTGGTTGCCCAGTGCTTGCCTGGCAGGATTTAGAGCATGTGCTTTTTAAGATTATTTTTTCCTGTCCTGTTCCCTGTGGGGGCAGACTGTGGGGTCAGGCGTTGGGAAGCACGTGGCTCAGAGAGAAGGCGGTTACTGACTTAGGTGGCAGGGACCCGTTAGCACATGAACATCGGGACCTCCAAGCCGAAAAATAGTGGGCTCAAACCTCTTCAATCAGATGAGTCTCTGGGTAAAGCATTTCCATGGAAGACACACAGTGACCAGAGTCAGTGAGATCCTTGTGGGGTGGGCTGGTCAGAATTTCTAAATGCAACACTTACGAAGACTGTTTTTAGCCCTTAGTTTCAGATTGTCTCTGTGGCATTTGCTACAATCACAGATGGAAAAGCCATTCATGTAAAGAAACTTCTATTTTTCCAATTGCAAAAGTTCTGGATTGACAATGACTCTGGGGGGAGGGACCTTGCAGGAGAGCTTCTCCATGCTGCTTGGATGGATTTGTAGGAAAGTCTCCCAAATTTCCTTTGAGATCCCTGCTATTTCAAGTGCCGAGCTTGTGGTAGGGATTGAGTCTGTATGACAGCTGGAGTTTGAATCTGAGGTCACCCTGGGGGTGAGGAGACGTGATGGGTGGTGGAAGCCATCCTTACATTCAAAGAGGGCCTCCAATTCAGATTTTTACATTATCTTCAAAGTGAGGTTATGGTAGAGTTACAGGATAATAGGATAGAAGGAAAATAGTTTTCGCACAACTTTATTTTCTATCATACGACAGAGCCACTGATAGAACTTTATAAATTAATATCTTTAAACAAATCATGTAATTATAAATAGCACTGTTATATTGCACTGTATTTTTTGGTGTTAAAAGCTTTAGATAGTCAAATGTCTACTATTTTTTATAACTTTAGTTTTGTAATAAACTGAGGCCTATGAGGTTTTGGCTTGATCGATTTGAGAAGATTGATCCAGGGTGTGCCTGATTGTCAGTCCCATGAGGATGCTAAGTGGAGGCTATTCTAGAAAAATCATTTCATGCCACTCTCCTCTTCAGCTGAGAAGGGTAAAAGCAGAGTCTAATCCCATTGACTGAGCACTTTGGACACGTTCAGGGTAGCACTGTTATAGATGATGGGCAATGTGTCCCCAAATGGCATCTTCACAAAGTTTATGACACTGACCCAGAAATAATAAAGTGGGGAGAGGAAATCTCAGGCCAAAACCTGCTTAACACAGCAGCTCTGGGAAGCTCAGGAATTCTTTTCCTTTTTAGTTTACTTTCTCTCTCATTTAAAATAAGGGGTTTTCCTCCCTCTCATAGCAAAAGTCACATATTCAGAAAACTTGGAAAACCTAAAAATAACTCAAAGCCAAAGAAAGAAATATCACCCACAATTCTCTCTCTCTGAGTCCCACTACCCAGCCAGGCAATGTAGCCATTACTGGCAGCACGGCATATGTCCCCCCAGTCTTTTTCCTACCCTTTTACAGAGACATGCAGACTGCAAAGGGGTAGGATTCTTTTCTTCTCCCTGTGTTTCCACTTGGAGCAATTAAATTGGAACTTCCATCGCTAAAGAAGTATTAGGCAGGGTGTAGGACAGTTCTCTGGGTGGCTTTGGACCAACCCCGCTCTCCCCCTTTCTCTCTCATAGCTGTCAAGAGTAACTGTAGAATGTGCTGGGAATGCAACATCCTGAGGTAGAGAGGGACTGATCGGAACAGCCCGGCTCTGTTCCAGTCCCTCCTAGAAACAGGATGTCCTTCAGTGCTTTAGCCCAGCGAGTCCTGTCCCTGGGGTGTCAAACCCAGGGTGGGCTATTTTCCAGGGTTCCTCAGCTGTGGTGCAAGTGGGGCATACACAGATGAGACTCCATCCTCCCCAGGAAGCTTTCCTGAAACTTGAGGGGCCAGCTGGCAATGAACGTGAGGCTTCTGTTGTCCCGTGCTGCCTATCTGTAAGTAATATCCTGCCTCACGGAGCTCATTGTATGGGGGGTGTTCTGTCTTGCCCGACTCGGACACATTGGTACCCAGTGCACCATAAGCCTGCCTCCCAGAGTACTTCTGCCTTCCCCTTTGTTGCCTACCTCCGTGGGAAGAGGAGTTATTGGGGCTCAGAGAGGGGTGAGATTAGGGAAAGCTTTCAGGCATGCCCCTTCCATTCATTCTCAAATTCATGGGTTTCAGCTCAGCTCACTGCTGGAAGCTCCCAGCCAGGTTCCCCACCATCCCTGGTTGGGGGAGCATTTGGAAATATGTGGGGATGTTTCCTTGTTGTCACAATGTTTGGGGGAGACTATGGTGTCTAATGGGTGGGAGCTAGGGATGCTAAACACCCTGCAATGTGTCAGACAGCCCTGCCCGGCACGACACGCCAGCAGCCTGGCAGGTGAGAAAACTCCACAGGGATAAGCTGGCCAGGGCTGGCTCTGCCTGGCGCTGGGTTGGCCTGTAGTTTGGGGTAGGTCAGAGTAATTCACAGGGGAAAAGAGGAGAAAGCCCACTTTGCCTTAGCTCCAACCTGCATTTTTCCAATCAGAACTCTTAGTAACAAGGCTCACATTTACTCACCATCTGCCTGACTCTTTAGTCTGTCTCAGTCGGTTTCTAACTCTGAGCTGATTAATTATCAACCTCCAACATAGACTTCAGAAAATATTGCACTATTATATCATGCTTATTGTTTTGTACCTTGCTTTTTTCATATAGAAATAGGTCACCAACATTTTTTCATGACAATAAATATTTTGTATACAGCATGACTTTTAATAGCTGCATTGTAATCCAAGGAATAGATGTGCCACACTTTACCTAATCAATTCTCCTCTTTTAGACGTTTAGGCTGTTTTCAATTTTTTTTGTATTTATAAATAGTGTTCCAGCGAATGCCTTTATACTCTACACCTTAGCACACATTTCTGATTCTTTGTGATAAATTCTTAGAATTGAAGTTAAGGTATATGCATAATATTGAGACTTAAACAAAACTGCTTTATTGAGATGTAATTGGCATATAGTAAACTGCGCATATTTAAAATGTACACTTTGATTAGCTTTGACATATATTTGCACCCAAGGAACCATCATTACAATCAGGATGGTGAATATATCCGTCACCCTTGTGTCCCTTTCTAATCCTTTCCTCCTCATGGTCCTCTCTACCCTGTCCTCAAGCAACCACTGATCTGCTTTCTGTCACTGTGGATTTGTTTGCATTTACTGGAATTTTATATAAGTGGAATTATACAATATGTACTCTTTTTGTCTGGCTTCTTCCACTCAGCATACTTATTCTGAGATTCATCTATGTTGTTGAGTGTATCAACAATTATATGGATAGAGCACAATTTATCTGTTTATCTATTGATGGTTAGTTGGGTTGTTTCCAAATTGGGGTTATTACAAATAAAGCTGGTATGAACATTTGTGTCTAAGACTTTATGTAGATTTCAACTTTCTCAAGGGTATTACTCCTGTGTAAATACCAATAACTGCAATGGCTGGGTCACATGTGGGTGTATGTTTAACTACTTAAGATACCAAACTAATAAAGTGGCTGTACTATATTAAGACTTCTGATATTTCATATAAAATAGCACACGTGAATTTGAATGAGTCTAAAGTGGCTTTAGACTAGGAGCATAGAATCATAGCACAACGGAGCTAGAATGCACTTAAGATTGTACCTCCAGTTCTTTGCTTTACTGAAGAGGAAACACTGATACACAAAAATGAGGTGAGTTTTTCAAGATCTTTGAGCTCACAGGTTGTCTCTTCACTCTTCTGTAAGACCTTGCAATTTGGGAGAATTTCTACTAGTCATGTTGCAACTTCCCAGCACAGCCTTGCTTTATGGCCACCGAGGGTACTGATATCCTTCACAAGAAGGCCTTGCTTGCATGTGTTATGTGACTTTGGGCATGAAGTATCTTTTAAAATTGGGAGAATTTTTCAGGACATGGAGTAAAGAGAATCAAAGGGTAATGAGAGTGTAATCTACAGGAAATGGTATCTGACTGCTCACAGTCTCAACATCAATTCAGCAGCAGGTAAGGTAAAACGTGCTACTGTCATTAATCCTTGGAGCCTGGAGGATATCCATCTAGTTTCTAAGCAAACAAATACACCCAAAGATTAAGACCACTGAGGAGTCTATTAAAAATGAAGAAAACAGTAGTGCCAATTACCCAGCTCCTTTGGCTTACCTTTCCAGCTTCCGTCTCTTATTATCATATTCATAAGCATTGTCTCTAATCAGTCTTCTTAAGTAAAGTTAACAAGTATATGTGTGCACTCTCTTGAAATTGTTTTGCTTAGCCTAAGAAGCTGTCATGGGGTTCAGACAGCTGCCGCTTTAACCAGATTTCATCTCTGTGTGTCACCGCTCATGTCAAAGTAAAAATGCGCTCAGACATAAGAGTTGTCCTGCTTTCATCAAGAGCGCCAGCCTGCCTGAGCCTCGTTCCACTTGGTTAAGCTTGTTATTTAAATTGTTAAGATTGAGACGTCGGCAGTAAATTTCAGAGAAGATATAACAATTATTAGATACAAGCTGGGTTCTTGTACTTGAGAATATACCATGCCCTCCATCCACCAGCAGAATTAGACACAAATAATTTACAGTGGTTTCTTTAAGAAGTGTGCCCTGTAGTACTTGGATGGCATTAAATCACAATCTGTCCCCAACTGGATCATATTTCTAACTTTAAGATAGATTTGGCTCCAGTCAGCAGAGTGCTGGTACACTCCAGGGGAACACCTTTTAATGCCTATAACTCTTGAAGAACTAAGTGAGGATTCCCGAAGCTGCCTTCTGGCTATGAGCTTTGTGTTTAGGTGCCTTTATACCCCAGGCAGGGGAGCCACCATCCAGAATGATTGCCTCTTGGGGCTGAGGAGAAGGAAAAGCCAGGAGGCTCTCTGACTGACCTTGTGCAATTCAGTGATCCCCATAAGATCTTATAAGGGCACTTGACCTGTGGCGATTGTACCTGAGCCACATTCTGTGCTAACTGTGCCGAGGCAAAGGCTGAAGGGAAGAGATAAGTATGAGAGAAACTTGGATCTTCAGATGGATCACAGAAGCCACCTGATCCATCTTACCCCACCTCCCTCTCAGTGAAGGAACCCCAGTAAGTACGTGGTTATTTAGCAGTTGATTCATTCTGTTGACTTTGGGGTCAGCAGAAATCCCCAGGGTTGGTTGTTGTTGTTTAATACAAAAGACTCTCAAGCCAGATCTCTCCTAATCTGTACTTGTGAAATTTGATTGTTTGGACCCAAATGTAGTATTTACTGTGTCAGATTTGTGTACTCTTTAAACTTTATATCTTTGTCCAAATTGTAAAGACATAGAGGAATTTTAGAGCTGGGAGAAAACTTGGCACATCATCAATCCAATGCTCTCATTTTAAAAATCAATAAACTAAGACCTAGACAGGCCAAATAAATTTCCAGAAATCATGCATCTAGATAGTGGCATTAAACCATGAGTATTCTATGAGCATATGTTTTCTTGTTATTTGAAAATGCATCCCACCATAAATGAGCACACATTTCTCTATTTTATCCATAAGGCTACTATAGAAGGTTCTATAAACACAGGTTTTTAGAGTCAGAGTCTAGTCTTGATGTTTCTGTCCATACTGTCCACTTCTTAGGGGTCACTGCGGATCCTCCCACCTGCACATCTCTTGGCCTTTGGCCACTTGCTTCACCCCAGTCAATATGGCGACTGCCTTTTATGGCCTAAACCTGCAATGCTTTCCTCGTGGCTGCCCATGGGCTGCCCTTTGGACACTGATGCATGAGACTATTCAGAACTCAGCTCTGCAGCTCTGCATGAGCAGCTTGGAAGTACAGGGGGGCATTAGTCAACATTCTACAGAGAAAATGAACCAATAGGATGTGCAGATATGTATACAGTGGTCCACCTGTATCTGTGCAGGATTGGTTCCAGGACCTCCTGCAAATACCCCAATCCACAGATGCTAAAGTTCCTGATATAAAATGGTTTGGTATTTGCATATTATCTATGCACATCCTCCCGTATACTTTAAATCATCTCTAGATTACATATAATACCTAATACAATGCAAATGACCTGTAAATATTTGTTAAACTGTATTGTTTAGGAAATCATGATGAGAAAAAAAAGTCTGCACATGTTCAGTACAGACACAGTATTTTCTTTCGACTATTTCTGTTCCACAGTTGGTTGAATCCACAGATGCAGAGGGCCAACTGTATATATAGAAAGTGATTATTTTAAGGAATTGGCTCATGTGATTGTGGAGGCTGGCACTACAAAATCTGCAGAGTAGGCCAGCTTGAGACCAGCTTGAGATCCAGGAGAGCTGATGGTGCAGTTCTAGTCTGAAGGCTGGCAAGCTGGCACTAATTTAAATGTTAATCTTATCAACTTATCCTCTAAGTTGACACATAAAATTAACCATCACAAGGGGTTAATATCCTGTGAAAGAAAACTTCAGCCATAGAGATATTGTAGTCAGTGGATAAATTCTCATCCTTTCTTGCCCACCCCACTTGCCCAACCAAACCTGCTGTAACAGACTCCCTGAAATGCAGTAATTCACGAGGCTTTCTGAAGACCGTCCTGCACAGTTGAGCAAGTGGTCGTGCTTGTACCTAAGTGCAGCCCACTTGATATGTCACCTGTTCTCCCTCCTTCCCCAATGCACTCCTCCTTCCTCTCACTTTTGCTTCCCTGGGATTGCACTCCCCAGAACAGTTTCAGCACATAAGCTTTTGCCTCTGGCTCCATTTTTCCAGGTTCCAGGGTTACTACATCTCCTTATCAACTAGCACACCCTTTCTCAAAGCTTATTCAAGCTAGAAGCCCAGTGAACAAAATATATACCCCCAACTTTGCACCCTTGTATAATTCTAAGACCCCCCTACTTGAAAGTTTCATTTGATTCCCTCTGACCTATTGAAAACCTGTTGTATATTATGCACTAAGCTTCGATGTCAGAAGCTATTATTACCACTTGTGCATAGAATCTGAACTTTAACTTCATCAGCTTGACTCATACAGCCCAAATCAATCCTCTCTGTCTAGACAAAGCAATTTAACTTCTTTGTAACCTGCCAATTACATAGCACTTATTTATTGGAGAGTCCTTAAGTGCAGGACATGGTGAGGGGTATAAAGAATACAAGATATGATTTTTGCTCTTAAATTGCTTACAGTCTACCAAGTATTTCTGCTTTCTGTTCCTTCATCACATTGAAAATATACTTACCAAATTAGACATGTGAAATATTTTTATAAAAGTCTTTTGATCAATGTGTTCCAAAAATTCAAATGATTTTGTTGGGGCCATTAAAACTCTTGGTAGTGATGAGGCAGAAGGTGCCAACCAGGCTTGGAGACTGGAGAGAAGAAAAGATGCACTAGCTGGAGTCAGGGAAAGACCTTAGGAGGTTCAAGGAAATTTTCCTCCAGGTGTTCCTGATGTTTTGAGGGGACTTGAAGGGAGCAGACCCACAGATAATACAAAAACAGAAAGAAATCTATAGACAATGTTAGCTCTGAGCTGGGGACCGGACCTCGCCCCACAACCAGGCCCTCTGGGACAGCACATCAGGGCCCTGCCCAGGGGCCCGAGGCATGGAGAAGGGGACTGAACCCCCATCCCACAACCAGGCACCCCATGCCAGTGCCTTGGGGCCTTCCCTGGGACCTGGGGATGGAGAAGGGGACCAGACCCCCCTCCCACAACCAGGCACACTGCACCAGTGCCTCAGGGCCTGCCCTGGGACCCGGGGCACGGAGAAGGGGACCAGGAGCATGGAGAAGGGGACCAGATCCCCCTCTTACAACCAGGCACATCGCACCAATGCCTCAGGTCTTCCTGTGGACCTGAGGCATGGAGAAGTGGGCCAGACTCCCCTCCCACAACCAGGCACCCCGTGCCAGTGCCTTGGGACCTACTTGGTGACCCAGGGCATGGAACTGGAGATAAGACACTCTCCACAACCAGGCACACTGCCAGCCCTACAGAGCAGGCCAAAAACATCTCCTCCATGTGAGTGGCCCACGATAGCTACCATGATAACTGTGGCTGCCACAAAGG
>NW_007746828.1:0-1353 GCF_000696425.1 Galeopterus variegatus | reverse complement strand
CTGTGAACAATTACCGTAAGATTTCATATCTTTAAAAACATCCCCTTGTTTTATTATGCCTTTCGATAATTGGTCTTGACCCTTATTCAGGCAAAACTCCCTCTGACTTTCAATTGATTGAGCTGATTTGACTTGAATAAGGTCAGCTATGAGCGGTCCCCGCTCTACTCTGCATTGTGATCGCAGGACGCCATGTGTCATAATGCCGCACTGATGTGTATTGGCAATCTTATACAGGTGATTAATTGCTGGGAAAGTAATTTCTTTATAATTGCACTCAAATGCTTTTGGCGGCCTGACATCATAGGGACCTCAGGTACTCTGGCTTAGAATGGCCCCAAGAATCTGATTTAATACTTCCATCCCACCCCAAAACGGACCCAAGTTTTTGAAAATAATAGTAGCAGTTAACATTTCTTGAGTGCTGACGCTGTGCCAGGCAGAGTCTAAAATGGTTTGTATGTACCACCTCAACTCCTGTCATCTTCATGACGGCCCGTGAGGTGGGTGCTATGAGGCTGGCCCTCGATGGCTGTCCCGCTTTCCTCTCCAACCTGGCCTCCCTCTGTCTTCTCCCTCTCTCCCGCACCCCAGCCACGCAAGCCTCCTGCTGATTCTCAACCCTTCCAAGGGCTTCCCTGGCTCAGTGCCCTTGCTTTTTGTGTTCACTGTGCCTGGCCTGCTCCCCTGCTCATCATCATGTGGACACGTTGAATTATGTTCCTGTTGTAGGTGTCAGCTGGCATGTCACCTTCTCTAGGCAGGCCGTCCCTGATCACCCCATGGAAAGTAGGCCTCCTCGCTAGCTGGGAAAGCCCCACTTACTGTATCCTCTCTCTTTCCTTTATAGGATTTATCACAATCTATACTTACCTTGTTTGCAACAGCCGTTTACTTCTTTATTGTCTCCCACTGGAGTGTAAATTCCACGAGGTTAGCAGCTTTGTGTAACGTACATATCACGCCAGCTCTAGCATCTAGGAGAGGGACCAGCACTTCACAGATGCTCAGCCACTACTGCTGAATGACGGAGGAGCCGGGTCAGGCGGGCTGGGACTGCTGATTCCTGCTGACACCTGGGCAGGCTCTCTGGGCTGAAGAGAGCAAAGTATTGAAGAGGATGGGTGTGGGGCTGAGAAAGGAAGACACTTCAAATATGGCATGCCGTTTCTGTTTGCCTCCTGCCTTGTTCTCTGATTCCTCCTCCGACCTACTCCTGACTCACCCCATACCACTCAAGCATTTTCTAGTCTCCCAGCAGAAATACTTACTTCCGGGCCGGCCTGATGGCACACTGGATAGTGCGCCGCTTGGGAAGGGCGGCGGCGCTCCCGCCCGAGGGTTCGGATCCCA
>NW_007746827.1:12356-12994 GCF_000696425.1 Galeopterus variegatus | reverse complement strand
AGTAATTTTTTGATGGAGTCTTTAGGGTTTTCTGTGTATAGGACCATGTCATCTCCAAACACGAATAGCTTGACTTCGTCCTTTCCAATTTGGATGCCCTTTATTGCTTTCTCTTGCCTTATTGTGCTGACGTGAATCTCCAGTACTATTTTGAGTAAGAGTGGAGAAAGTGGGTATCCTTGTCTTGTTTCAGATCGTAGACAAAAAACCTTCAATTTTTTTTGATTCAGTATATTAGCTGTGGGTTTGTTGTATATAGCCTTTATTGTGTGGAGGTACATTCCTTCTATACCTAATTTTTTAATGTTTTTTTATCATAAAGGGGTGTTTGATTTTATCAAATACTTTTTCTGCATCTATTGAAATGACCATGTTATTTTCCTTTATTCTATAGATGTGGTGTATCACACTTATTGATGTGCATGTGATCAACCATTCTTGCATCCTATCTTTTAACGTGTTGTCAGACTCTGATCGCTAGTACTTTGTTGAGGATTTTCACGTCTGTGTTCAGTAGGGCTATCGGTCTGTAGGTTTTTTTTTTTTCTTTCTTTCTTGTATCTTTTTCCAGCTTTGGTGTGAGGGTGATGGTGGCCTCATAGATTGAATTTGGAAGTATTCTCTCATCTTCAGTTTCT
>NW_007746827.1:6241-6805 GCF_000696425.1 Galeopterus variegatus | reverse complement strand
TCCCTGGGCTCCAGGACAAAACATTCCGGAAAACGTTTCTCATACACCCAGTGACCCCAGCACATGGGGGAACCTACAGATGTTATCTTCATACTCGCTACTCTTATTCATTGTTAGCAACCAGTGATCCCCTGGTAATCACGGTCACAGGTAAGAGAGCTCATATCTAAAGTGGCTATTCATTGTCACAAACTTTCTAATTCCAGAGTTTTCTGACAGGAGTATGAGTCAGGGTCCAATAAGAACAGTAGGTACTGCTCCATTGTTTCAGATAAAAGAGGAGTCAATGTAGGGAATTGGGTACTACAGTAGTGAGAATAATTATTCCCCAATGTTGTCCACATTCTAATCACTGGAGCCCATGAATGTTGAGGTCATGTGGCAAAGGGAAAGCAGGATTTAGATGGAGACTGGTTGTTAATCAGTTAACCCTGAGATGAGAAAACTACCTTGACTGTCCAGATGGGCTTGCTGAAATCACAAAGATCTTTGAAAGGGAAAAGAGGAAGCAGGAGAGTGAGGGTCATAGTAATACAGCAAGAGAGAGACTCTACCAGCCATTCC
>NW_007746827.1:3057-3276 GCF_000696425.1 Galeopterus variegatus | reverse complement strand
GCTGTTGCCACTGCCAGATGGAGTTTGGAGTTCTCAGCCTCAGACACTGTAAGCAACAAATTTTGTTCTTCTTTATAAATCACCCAGTTCAGTGTACTTTGTGATAAGCAACAAAAATGGACTAATATAATAATGTATTCTTTATTTCCAAAATTTCTTTTTTTTAATTCATTCTATTTCTTTTTCTAAGTTTCTTGTTCTGCTCCTAGATTGTTATCC
>NW_007746827.1:0-937 GCF_000696425.1 Galeopterus variegatus | reverse complement strand
TTGCATCATCAAAATCTAGTAAGAGTCCCTTATTCAGTACTTGCTCAAAGTTTTGAGCTGATGTTTGTCGTAGGAAGAACTGCCATGTCTATTTGTTAGGAGATGCCTTCATGTAGCCCTGGGCACCCTCATTATGGAAACGAGCCCTAAAACATTGAAAGGAGGAAAAGCCTCCAAGCACATGGAAGGAGGGGACTGCTCACATTTTTCTCTCTCAGACTGTGCCTCCTTCTATTCCAGGTGGTCATACCAAGCCCTCCCTGTCTGCCTGGCCAAGCTCTGTGGTTCCTCAAGGAAGCCCTGTGGTTATTCAGTGTGACTCTAGTCTTCAGTTTCACAGATTTAGGCTGTATAAAGAAGATGGGGGTCACATCCCTGGGCTCCAGGACAAAATGTTCCGGAAAACGTTTCTCATACACCCAGTGACCCCAGCGCATGGGGGAACCTACAGATGTTATCTTCATACTCTCTACTCTTATTCATCGTTAGCAACCAGTGATCCCCTGGTAATCACGGTCACAGGTAAGAGAGTTCATATCTAAAGTGGCTATTCATTGTCACAAACTTTCTAATTCCAGAGTTTTCTGACAGGAGTATGAGTCAGGGTCCAATAAGAACAGTAGGTGCTGCTCCATTGTTTCAGATAAAAGAGGAGTCAGTGTAGGGAATTGGGTACTACAGTAGTGAGAATAATTGTTCCCCAATGTTGTCCACATTCCAATCACTGGAGCCCATGAATGTTGAGGTCATATGGCAAAGGGGAAAGCAGGATTTAGATGGAGACTGGTTGTTAATCAGTTAACCCTGAGATGAGAAAACTTCCTTGACTGTCCAGATGGGCTTGCTGGAATCACAAAGATCTTTGAAAGGGAAAATAGGAAGCAGGAGAGTGAGGGTCATAGTAATACAGCAAGAGAGAGACTCTACCAGCCATTCC
>NW_007746826.1:8489-12994 GCF_000696425.1 Galeopterus variegatus | reverse complement strand
GTTGGTGAGCAGGAGTGAAGGAGCAGTGTCTCTTTATTAGCTGGAATTTTTACCTGAGGTAATGACTGAAAAGAGCACTGATATGTGACATATGTGCAGTTAGCCACTGTCATGCAATCACATGAGCGCATAGAGCAATAACATTTATTCAGCTCGTATATGTGTGGGATGACCTGGAGAGTGGCTGATCTTGGCTGGGCTGGTTCCTGTATTTGCAAGTCGGCTGGACTGGTGTGATCTTGGCTAGACCAGACTGGGCAGCTCAGTTCCATGAGTATCTCATCCTCACGGATCCAGGCATGTTCTTTTCTTCTCTTGATGATCGTAGAAGAATGAGAAAGCAAGTGGAAACCCAGGAGGGCTCATAAAGCCTAGGCTCATAACTGGAAGCAAATGGTGTGGCAGTGACCAGGAAATAACCATTGGAAAAGAAACATTTTGGGAGAGGGGTCACAGAATGGACTGAAAGACATACATTATTGAGTTTGCATTTATCATGCTTACATCCTGCATGCTCTGGTTAAAGAAAGTTTCAGCACCTGCTTGTAACTCAAACAGCTGCAAACTAAGAATAAAAGGCAATTTACTTACCTTTGTACTGAGGAAAAAAATATCAGAATGCTGTGTGGATTTTCTATGATGCCAGTTAATCGAAAAAGAGCTAGGTGGGAAGAGTGCATATTGGAAGGGGATGGTTTAAACCATCATCATTTGCAATTGATATGATCACCTACCAAACAATCACATAAACAGAAAAATCCAAAATCAACAGAAAAATTGCTTTCATTAATAAGAAAGTTCTTGTATTTGTTAATCATATCTCAATAAAGGTGAGAAAAAAATAAAGTTCTCCAACAACAGAGATGGATAGAAAATCAAACTACAAAAACCAATAATATTTCTTTCAACCTACTACAACCAATTAGGAAATATAATTTAATAATATGATGCCACTCACAATAGCAACATGTAAAAAAGTGTAAAGAAATAATACTTCAATAACTCTGATGGATAACTTAACAATATAAGCATGTCAATTCACCTATACTTTATCTATAAATTTAATTCAATCCAAATAAAAATTCCAGTTGAACTTTGGAGAAAATTGATAAATTACTCTAAAATTTAACTTTGTTTTAAAATTGTTCTAAAATTAGGTGAAATAAATATATTAAAATAGTGAGTTTAATAATGAAAAAGAAGATTAAAGAGGGAAGAATTGCAGTACCAAATATAAAGTCATGTTACAAAAGTCATAGCAATACGAACAATGTGGTATTGACAAAGAGAAAATACACCAGCAGACGGTAACTCAGATCTAAGGAGAAAGGCCAAATTTATTAGTAGATGTTTTGGGGGCAAACTCGATCTCTCTATAGAGAAATATAAAACAAAACCTCTACTTAACGTCACATTCAAGTGGACTCTAAATGAATTAAAATGTGCAGTGTAAATGTGAATGGTAATATTATGTAATTATTAAAAGAAAATATAATATTTTTGTGATTTAGAGAGTGGAAAGTACTTTCTAAACAGAACTTTAAAAACTCAAGTGACAGACAAAAAAAACTTTGACAGATATGATCACATGAAAACTAAGGCTTTTGGTTCAGTGAAGGACACCTTGGATAAAGTTAATAAACCAAAGACAGAATGGGAGAAGATTTTTGCAGTATTTTAAACTGCAAAGGGACTAAAACCTAGAAAGAGCAGCTGAAAAATCATTAATAATCAGAGAAATGCAAATTAAAACAAGAAATACCACTTTATACCTAATACATCTGCAAAAAATTGGACTGCTAGAAAATCCCAAGTGTTTTCAGAGATGAGGGAGTACAGGACATTTCTGCAGTTCTGGGGGGAGCATTGGCTGGTGCATCCACTCTAGAGGGCAACCATCACTATTTAGTCAAATTAAGTGCACACACTGCCCATGACTCAGGTTGGTTCCAGAGTAAGCAGTGCATGCAGGAAGTTTACTGGGGAGCATGCTCAGAATCTATGTTCCAGGGAGTGAAATCTGTAGAAGTTGAACTGGAATGCAGTCACCACAAAGGCCTCAGCTATTACACCATTCTACAGGGAGCTCTAGAGCTGGGATGATCCTTCAGAGGTGTCCGCTTTGTCCCACCAGACACAAGAGGGCAGGGCCCAGGACTTTGGACAAGGCAGCTCTCTTAGTCCCCTGGAAAGGGACTCATTTGAGAGCCACTGACAGCCAACAGTTCCAGCAGCTGAGGCTCCCTTGGTCCTAAAGAGGACATCTGGGTGGCCCACCATTGCAGCCACCATATGCTATGATCCAGGAATTAATTCTACTACTAGAACCATCTCTCAAAGAAGTTCTCTCAGAGGGCATAAGGAAAACATGGTTGTTGGTCACAGTATTAATTGCTGGAGACAGGAGTTGGGCATCTGTATGTCTAGCTCTGGGAAGATAAGTAAAATGTGGAAACATGCAGTGGTTCAAAGCAAGAAATTATATGTACTCACTGCAATATGGATATTCGCATTTTTAAATACATGTGTTCTAACAACAAGTACACATACTAATAAACAGATAAGCATTAAACACATCACAGTGATTGCCTATGGGGGAAAGAGAATGGGTTTAAAAGAGAGTAAAGAGACAAATTAAAGGGGGGGATCTTGTATACATCAATGGTGATAAAATGTTATAAACTGAGGATTATAATTAACTGAATCCTGTGCACGAGAAGGGAGGGGGAGGGAGAGGGGAGGAGGAGGAGGGGAGGAGAAGGTGTATCAGTGTTAGAAATTTCTAACCATTGTTTAGGTCAACTCGGATCATTCTACATACCACTTTTTTCACATCTGGCCCACCGAAGGCCTTCATGGAGTTGTGGACCAGCTGGTATTTTTATTTTGCAGTGAAGCAGGACTAGGGATCATTGTCCAGATGCTTTGGGCTTATGTATTCATATTGGAATCTAGTTAAGGGTTTGCAAAGGACATGAAGAATGAGTCTTAAGTTCTTTCTTCACACAATGAATTTGGTTTGAAGAAAATAAATTCAAGCATGGGGTTTGGAAAGATGCTGCCTGCCGATGGAAAGGAGGTGCAGAAAAAAATCAGGAATTAGGGGAGGGAGGAAGAGAGGGGCAGATCGCTCCCGCAGGGTGGAAGCCATTCCCGGAGGAAGCGCAAGTACAAAGTGAAATTTTACAAAGAGCAGGAGAAACAAAGTTAAAGAGACAAGTATTTTTAAACTGTGAAACTGCCAAAGAGAATTTGAGGCAGAATGCACACAGTCCACATGGGGAAGGGTTTTTTTAATAGAAAAATCCAGTTTCGGGCCGGCCTGGTGGCGCACTGGAGAGTGCGCCGCTTGGGAGAAGGGCGGCGCTCCCACCGAGGGTTCGGATCCCATGTGGAGACCAGTTCCCGCTCACTGGCTGAGCACGTTGTGGACGCAACACCGAGGGTTGCGATCCCGTTACCGGTCAGTAAAAAAGACAAAAAGGAAAAAAAAAAGAAAAAAGAAAAATTCACTTTCTAGGATATTCTTATCACAAGGCTGGGAAGCAGAGAACAAATTCAGAACAATGGCTTTTGGAACTCTTCAGGCCAAGAGATTTCCAGCCCCTTCTCTGAAAGTCTGGACTCTTGAAATAAGAAAATATATACAAGAAGATGCATGAACAGGCGATCTGGGTTCTAGTACTGATGGCCACAGCCATGCTCTGTCACCTTCAGTAAACCCTACCCTCCTTGAGCCTCAGCCTGCCCATCCGTAAAAGGAAAAGGCCACCTTTTTTTTTTTTTTTCTTTTTTCCTGAACTTCTAGGACTCGATGTAAGAGAGCATTGTAAGAAAAGTGTCGATAAAATCTCTGTCCCAGCTGTCAGGGAGCTACAGCAAAACAGCCACATCCCATCATATAAGCAACAAACTGATGGGATTCTTTACTGAGGAGGAGGTTCTGTCGGCTGGTGGAAAAGGATAAAGAGGAGGGAAAAGAAAAATAGTGATCGAAGCACAGTGGCTGGTACTGTTTGCCATTCCCTCAGTCAGTTGCAGTGTGAGCATCTCACTACACTTGTGTAAGCCTAGAGTTTAAAAATAAATAAATATTCACGTATATTTCATATTATGTGGTCTCAATGCAAGCACGCCAGCTACATCATGTGCTGCTCAACTGTAGATGCAACAACTTGTTCCAACCCTGGAGAAAAACTGACATATCTGTACAGGGACAAACAACTGGGTAATCTAAAAAAATGTTAAGAGTAATTTTGATCAGATGTGATTCTATTTTTAACTTATAGGCACTGTTAGGTGTATGCCATTACAATTGCCCCAGCATCTGATCCACTTTCCTGTATGTAAGCTCTTCCCCACTTCCAGAGGCAAAGCCCACCTGCCTCCACAGAGGTCAAATTGTCAGATATTTTCCCATCTTCCCTTGCAGATAGGGGATGGAGACATGAGTCTTTGAGTTAAACATAATGAAGCAGTGAAGTGGGGACCACATGGAATTCTGC
>NW_007746826.1:2114-5577 GCF_000696425.1 Galeopterus variegatus | reverse complement strand
AGTTTCAAGTTGGTGTTATTTTTCCTCTACCCAAAAAACTTCCTTGAATATTTCTTGTAGCCTTTGCATGTGCTGCTGTTTCTGCTTGAAATGCTCTTCCTCAGTTACCTGCATGGCCGTCCCTCACTCCTTCATGTCTTCTGCTCACATGTCACAGTCTACGTGAGATCCTTCAACCACCTATTTCATTCTGCTATGTTTGCCCCTGTGGCACTCTCTATAAACCCTCTTTGCTTTAATTTTCTTACAGCACTTAACACCAACTGACCTATCTGATAGTTTATTTGTTTTTTGTCTGTCTCCCTGCAGTTAGAATGTAAGCTCCGTGAGAACAGGGAATTTTATCTATTTTTTTCACTGATGCACCTATATACTAAAGCCTAGTGATGCTAGTACTAGTGATAAACTTAACACTAGTGCCTATGGCATGGCCTTGTACACGGTAGATGACTAATAATTATTTCCTAAATGAATGAATGAGGCCTCTCTCATTTATTGGGATGCTCTTCTTACCTCTTAGTGTGAATCTACTCTCAATTATATATGAGTGTAAGACTAGTCAACTCACTCTAACCAGGTGATTAACATAGTTAGTGGCTGATCCAATCCAATGATTTGTTCCAATCATTAAACCTGTGCTGAATGTGTTCTTTCATCTCATCCCCACCTTCCCTGAAACTGTCTCAGAGCCAGTGCTGTGTCAGGACTGGGAATACAGAAGGAAGAGGATGCATACCCTGCCTCGGGGTGCTTGTGGTGCTCATGGTCTCTAGTCAGTTCTATGACTTCACCCACAATCATAAGGCTGGGTGATGCCATGGAGATATGAATGGGGATTGAAGGTGGAATTCGTGTGGAAATGACCAGTAAAGTTGCTAGAGAAGTTTTACAGAGGAAGTAACAGGTAAATTGGATTTTTACGAAAAAAAAAAAAAAAAGGAATTTTTCTGTATGTGAGTACATAAGTATAGCAGAATAGTTTGACAGTTCAAAAAAATTTTTGTGGGTCAGACTAATGTCCACTGGTCAAAAGCCTGGTTTAGAGCCTTCCCAGTGACTGTGAAGCTTATCTAAGCCACATTAGACACCATCTCATGTTCTGCTTTTCAGGTGAATTTCTGCATCTTTAGGACTTGTTCTGGCCCTGCAGGTAGCATGAGAAGTCTCAGAGAGGAAAACTCTTCCCCATTGATGAAAGGACCTTAAACTATTCCTGTGAGGAGTTCCAAGCAAGCATAGTAAACTTTCTTAGACAACATCTGATTCCCAGTAGCTATCCAATGTCTAAGGCTCTGTGCTTTCAGCAGAGCCATTGCCAACATGATATCCTCTGAATCCAGCATTAGGGACCAGAGATATTCCTGCTAGAAGCACTCCATGTGATCAGGATGAGGTTCTCATAGACTTGCACGACCTCAGGATCTGGGAGAAGAAGCCTTACCCAGCTCTGCTTTGGGTCTGTCCCTTACACAGTGAAATAGCCCCACCTTTGACTTTGAGGCCAGGTTCTTCGGTCAGTTCCTCCTCTTGTGTGTACCAAAGAACTCCTCTAAACTTTTTCCTCCTCCACCCATTCACCTCTTTCACCCATTCTTACTGACATGTACCCTAATGACCTTAACTTGTCCCTATTCGAGTAAACAAAGCCTCAGGAACATATAAACATGATTTATGAAAACAAATCTTCCCCCAAATCTGCTTAGAGAAGCAGCTTCACATAGCTGTAAGCAAAGATGAAAGACCATGATTAATAAGTCTCACATCTGTACAAGGGAGGACCCAACTTGAGTCTCTGCCAACCTCTACCTCAAAGAGTACATGCACTAGATTGATGGTGAAACTAATGGCCATCTGTACCGAGTGCTTCCTGAGAGCCATGTGCTGCACTAGGTGCTTCCAGTCCACTAGACACTCATGGAATTTCATGACCATCTGAAGAGGTGGGCCCTGTATTCACCTGCATCTTGCAAGTTTAGAAAGGGTAAGTAACATACACAGTCACAGAGCTAGTGCATGGAAGAGCTGGGACACTGGCAGTAGGACCGGAGGAAAAAAAGCAATGACTTGGATTACTAGGATCTACATAGATGGAGAAACTATATAGATGAAGATTTAAAAAAACAAACCAATACCCTGGGCCTGACTTATCTCATTGGAGTGTCTCCATTGATCCTGTTGCTTGTGTTATTGTTAATTCTGTTATGTTCTTTTTCGGTGGGCACTACCGGTCACCACACAGTGACGTGGAGTCTGAGATCCTCCACACTGCATCAATGGGAAGAGTAATCAGGAGATGTTTGAGGTGTAGAGGGGAGGGAGATGCAGCATTCCAGTGAACTCCAGTAAAAGAGACGGTCCTGTGTGCAGGCCTGTCAAGGCCCTGGTTCTTACATCATCCCTGTATGGGCACCATGCCACCCTGGGAGCTCCTCAAGGGCAGAATCTAAGTGTCATTTGTGATGCTAATCAGAGCCCTTCTTCTCTGAGTCCTCAAAGAAAGAAGAAGTAGGGTTAGGGAGGGATTAAAATATCAGCATGGCTGTTTGCAGAGCTTGATTGTATCTAGAGTCAACATGAGGCTTCCTATTTTCCTCTGTCTAGTCTCAGACCACATACCCAGCCAGTTGCTGCAGAGTCCAGAGTCTGGCAGCTTTGAACTCATTGCTCCTGAGGGCAGACACAGAATCAGGCCCTAGACCTGCAGTGGGAAGGTAGATTTGTCACATGGAAGCAGGAGCCAAGAGCATCCTTGATCTTGGGCTTCCCAGTCTCCAAGACTGTGAGAAATGAATTTCTGTTGTTTACAAGCTATCCCATTTATACTCTTTTGTTGTAGCAGCCTAACCCTACTAATACCCCTTTTTTTGTGACCATCAATGGCATGAAGAATCTGAAATGATACCCTTCCATGGTAGGTTTACCTGTTGGCCTCCATTGCAACTTCTGCCATCCACACCCTTGCTGTGGCCTCATCATGGGTGGCATATAACTCCCTTACTCTTGGCTACATGATTTACTTTTAGCCAATGGCATGTGGATGGAAATGACACTGTGCCAGTTTTGAGACAAGGCCTTAAGAGGCCCACTGTGTCTCTCCTGTGCCTCTGATAATGCCATGAGGAGAACATGTTTCAGTTAGCTCTCTGGTCCAAAAAGAATGAGGGACAGGTGGAAAGAGCCATGCTAGTACCCCCTTGCAATCCTACCTTGAGGCAGAGCTGCCTGGTCAAGCCCGTTATAGATGATCCAGATCCCAGCCATCTCACAGGCACATGGGTGATAATGCATGGTTGCTGTTAAGTCCCTGAGTTTGAGGTTGTCTGTTATGCAGCAATAGCTGACCAGTACACTTACCTTCCTTCTTCGTTCCAAATCCCCAGGGCTGAGGAAAACCCCTGGAATGGTATAGGAGCTCATTAATTGTTTCAATTAATGAATAATAAATAAATATATATATATATAT
>NW_007746826.1:0-610 GCF_000696425.1 Galeopterus variegatus | reverse complement strand
AAATTGAGAGACCATCAATTGCACAAAAGGAAACACAGATTTATGGTTCATCTACATCTTACACAGTTTTAAGACTGCACCTAGGTAGGCTTAAAGACTCCTGCCTAATGACCATGAATGTTCTTCTGTCATTGCCAGGTAGACAAGAGAGCCTTAGAGACTGACTTCTGGAATGAGAGGAAGAGAGAAGGGAGAGGGAAAGGAGGAGGGGAGAGAGGGGAGAGAAGGAGAAAGTCTTGTCAAAACCTTTCTAGTGCACAAAACTAATTCTGTTCATCTCGGATTTGGTGAGCTGGATAATATTCTGTGCACAGCACCTAAATGAATTATTAAATGTCAACTCAAGATGGCTTAACTAAAATATCCAATTTAATAACCAAAAGTATCTAAGGTGACAATAACAATTTTACAGGTGAATGTAGAGTTGTCAAGTCAAACCATTATAGACAAGCTTTGGGGGCTTTCACATAATCTTCCTCCACGTCTCATCGTGTGTCACTAAATACCCACTCTGGAGAGCATATTCCATTTCAATAAAGATCATCCCTTTGGTGCAGGCTTCGCTATTCAGATTGAACCAGCAAACCTTTTTCTTCCTCTTTTTTTTTTT
>NW_007746825.1:11658-12996 GCF_000696425.1 Galeopterus variegatus | reverse complement strand
ATATATATATCCTAAAAATGAAAACATATATGTCTACCCAAAACATGTATACAAATGGTCAGAGCACCATCATTTATATTAACCAAAAAAATGGAAACAACTCAAATGCACTTCAATTGATAAATAGTGAATAAAAGTTGGTCCATACAATGGGATATTATTTAGTTTTAAAATAATAAAAAATAATAAATAATAAAATATTAATAATAATAAATAATAAATAATAAAATAATTTAAAAATTTAGTATTAATATAAATGAAATAGTAATACATGCTACAACATGGATAAAACTTGAAAACACTTGGTAACTATGTTTAAATTTCTAAAGGAACTGCCAAACTGTGCTATCAAGTTTCTTTCAGACACAAAAATATTCAAAATTAGATTATGGCTATGGTTTTACTACTCTATGAACACAATAAAAAGCATTAATTTGTATACTTTAAATTGGTAAATTGTATGATAAAAGGCATATAAAGTATTTTAATGAAACTGTTTTTAAAAACTTGAACATATAATAAAATGAATGCCAAAATCTGATAGGGGCTAACAGTGAATATCAGATCAATGGGATTGAAACATCTACATAAGTAAAGCTGGAATAGATATATCTTGCAGTTTCTGTCCACTCCTGTTGACATTTCTTAAAACCACGCTCTACCACAGAAATAACAGAGGAGTATTTCTATTTGTGACTCTGTCCCCTGGTGCCATCATTTGGGCCAGTGATTGACACCTAATCCAGGGAGACTTCATCAGTGGGCAAACAGCAGATAATATTTTTTGCAAATTTCACCTCAGATTTCCATTCAGTGATAGGTACATAATAGTAAGTTCATGTTAAATTGGAGCTAGAAAAGACATTTCAAAAGACACATTCAAACTGATCAGTATGTAAACAAGGCAGTTTGCCAAAAAGAAGCACAAGAATAGCCACACAGACAGAACCAGAAATGAGAAACCAAGGATTGGAATGGGGCAAAGAGAATCACCAAGAGAGAAAGAATAAATGAACCATCCCCTAGGTTACTGGTGACTTCCTATTTCTAACTTTTATTTACATTGTCCTGAATCTGCTTTTGTCCATGGGAAGACCCACATATTTCCATTAAATTTGGTACAGCTTTGGGAAGTGCTGGTTCTTTCAAACAAAGGAACTATAAGTAAACCATAACTGATGGTGGAAAGCAGGTTTATGTGCAAAAGACTAACGAAATGAAGATTTTGACTGTGGAGGTACTGTGGGCTGGAGGAAGTACATAGGATAGAATGAAGTTAAACATTCTCTGGTGAGATGTGGCAATAAAATTATTTAAGCTTGAAATGATTTGAGAACC
>NW_007746825.1:9026-10618 GCF_000696425.1 Galeopterus variegatus | reverse complement strand
TTAAACATTCTCTGGTGAGATGTGGCAATAAAATTATTTAAGCTTGAAATGATTTGAGAACCCGTACCCTGTAATGATGGGAGGTCCCAGGGACTTGGTAACAAAAAGGTAAAAATATGAACTATATAGCATTAATAGCCTTAGACAAATTTCATAAAGGAAAAGACAAACTCAGATATAAGATGTAACCTTAGACAAATTGCATAAAGGAAAAGATAAATTCAGATATAATATGTATAAAATGGAAGGTGATCGTATAATTTGTCTAGGGAAGCCCTTTCCGGCAATAGTCATAGCTCCATTACGGGAAAATAAAGACAGAAAATAAAATCTCATTAAGACATTGTAGTCTAGAAACACAGAGAAGTATTAAACCCTGTACATCACACAGTACCAGGTATGGTGCTAGAAAAAAATGGGTTTTTAATAATTTCTAAATAATGGGGTTTCAGCAATTTAAATTATTCTTTCTGTAACTGGAAACTTATATGATACTTCTCCGTGGTTAATGTTTTGGAAGTGTATGTTACCAGCGAAGTGGATTTTTGTGTAGAAATATATGGGCAGGATTATTTTCTTAGAATTTGCTCTGGTATAGACAGAATTGTTTTGAATCAAGAATATATTATTTCAGTTCTCAATAAGGAGGTTTACTTTCTGTGTATATATTTGTCAAGGGGACTAGTGACGTGTGTTACGATATTAAAGTAAAGCTTTGGCCTTGAATTTGATCTTTATCAAAGGTCTACTCTGAGTATTTTGGCATGTAATCCTTTAACATTTTGAATAAAGTTGAAGGTAAACTTATCTTCAAAGCCTCTAATAGGTTATATAGTCCTTGTGCATTCATTTTCTTGAGAGTAGAATATATAACCTGCTTATAAATCTTTACAAGGGTTTTCTCTTTGTGACATAACATCAGAGAGAACTGGAAGAATGTCATATAATACAATAATATAAAATATTTAAAAGATGAAAAATATGTGCTTTGAGTGAGAATTCAAAGATTCCAGGTAATATCAAAGTAACCTCCAAAAGCAATAAAAGATGAAAACAAACAAGCACTTCCATAACATAAAAATCCCTCATGAGATGCTATCATTAGGCAGATTTTCACCACTATTATTTTTCTTCTCTCTTCAGATACCATTAAAAATTAGCATTTACTGGTTAATGTCTTACACGATAAACTATAAAATAGGAATTTATGGCAGTAGGAGAAGGTACATCAAATTTGTTTGTAATGCTGAATATTATGTATAGACTCTGGAGACCAGTGAACTTTAGTCTCCCAGAATTCTTTTGTGCAGAAACAGCAGTGTTAAGATTGGAGCACATAACACTACGTGCACAGGATTTTTAGGACATTTTGTCTAGTGTGATGACAGTTTTTAACCAGCTTCAAATATTATACAGATTTTCAACATGTTAGAATATTTTACATTTAAATTAATCATTCAAAATTCAAAGTAAAGTTTCACTGAAACATTCTGTCTTCTTAATTTGTATATATATGCATATATATGTACAGGTGTTTATGTATTTTTTTATAAATATATCAATTTATACACATTTTATATACATATATATAT
>NW_007746825.1:0-7466 GCF_000696425.1 Galeopterus variegatus | reverse complement strand
ATGGTCACTAAATTCTCCATGTTTTTTGACTTGATTGGAAACTCTTAGTTCGATTGCTATCTTTTCCTTTTTTATTTATTTAAATTTTAAGACATAATTATAAAATACAGTTGATGAACATATAATTTTTGTAGAAAAGAATGCTAAAATAAAGCTCCAAATAGCTTAAGAAATTGAACATTACTAATAATTATGTAGATCCACTCATCTAACTGTTTAAAACTATTTCCTTCCCTTCCCCAAAGGTACACAGTATTCCAAATTGTGTTAGCATTAACTTGCTTTTATTTTTAGTTTTGTCAGATATCTATGTATTTTTTAGTGTTGCACCTTTTAATATTTATATAAATAAAATACTTATGTACATTTTCTTCTGTTTTAGTATTCTCCATCACATTGTATTTAAAAATTTATCTACATTTCAAAAACTGTGGAGCATCTGAGATTTTTACCCTATGTGCAAATTGAAGAGCTAGTCTGCTACAATTTCAAAGATTCTGGAAGAACACATAGGACTCTTGGGTAGAGACAAAGAAATTGACTACTCTTAGCACAGAAGGAAGCATGACATGCATGCTTTCAGGGATGCACCTTGCCCCCCAATCCCACAGAGGTGATGTGGTGTCAAAGCCAGGTATGTACTTTACACACAGTGAGTCTGTGCCATAGCTAAGGATCCCAGAGCTTAGGATCCCCAATCTTTTAATGGAGTCCCTCAGAAAACCTGTTTGTCTCCACCCAAGATAGAGACATCATCTTTAGTCTCTTGGAAAGTAAACAAATGTGCCCTCTGCCCAAGAGGAAGACACTATTTTCCAAGGTTCTTTGCTTTGTAAACATCCCTGAAGGATGTCCAGTTAGCTCAGTTGGTTAGAGCATAGTGTTATAACATCAAGGCCGAGGGTTCGGATCGCTGTACCTGATAGCTACCAAATAATAAACAAACAAACAAACAAATAAATAAATATCCTTGAAAAAATAATTCACAGCAAAAACTTAAATAAGATTTGTAGAAATGCCATGGGAAATTGTCTCCCAAACTCACATTCATGTATGCAGATGCCATTCACTCTTTTGTATGGTAATGTAGTCCTTGGCATGAATGAAGAATACTTAGTTATTTATTCAGTTGTTTTTAGGTAGCTCATATCATACAAATGCCAGTGAATAAATGTACTAGAAAGAAAAGTATATGCATCTTCAAATTTAAGAGACAATATTAAGTTAATTTCAAAATTGGTTATACCAATTTACATTTTCACCAATTAAATCCTCATCAATTTTTGGTGGTGTTAGATTTTTGCATTTCAATTATTGTCTCTGAAATAGAACATATTTTAATATGTTAACTGGACATTTATATTTTCTTTTCTGTAAGTCATTTCTTCATATTGCTTGAAGACTTTTTTCAACTTAATATCTGAAAGATGTTGCATTGATTTTAAGAGAATGTTCATGTGCGCACAAATATGTCTGCATACATACAATACATTCAAATATGTATGTATATGTATGGCCATATCTATCTATATAAATACTCTTTTGCTTATATGTACCACAGATTTTCGTCCTAAAAATGTATTAAATTTAGTGTGGTAGAGTTACAAATCTAACTTATTTTTCTTTTAAGGAATTTTTTCTATTACAAGGATTTAATAACATTACTTTTATTTTTATTTTGTTAAAGTTTGGCCTTTTATTATAAATTGTTAAGTTCCTGAAACTGATCATAGACAGGAGATCCATATGGATTTGAAATTGTACCAGCACATTTTATTGCATGGTCCTTTTCCTACTGAATTGCATTGCTTCTTCAATGATATATACATTTTTCATGCTTGTGTGGACCAATTTCTGAATCTGCCATTCTATACAGCTGACCAATGTACCTATACATATTATTTTAATTACTATAGAGTACAGTATCAGTGTGCAGCCACCAGTGTTTCAGATTACTTTTTTGTACATTCTTTATTTTTTTTATTTTACTTCTCAATATACGTTGTAGTTGATTTTCATGCCACTTTACCAGTTCTTCTCTACCCCCTCCCCCCCGCCCACATCATATCTGTTCACTTGACTTAAATAGTTTAAGGAATTTTTGTGGTTATACTATCATCTCCCCATACCCCTGATTTCTTTGTGTGTTTATTTATTTATTTATTTTTAGCTCCCACAAATAAGTGAGAATGTGGTATTTCTCTTTCTGTGCCTGGCTTGTTTCAGTTAATAAGTCCATCCATATGGTTGTGAATGGTAGTATTTCATTCATTTTTACAGAAGAGTAGTACTCCATTGTGTAGATATACCACAGTTTCCTTATCCACTGATCTGGTGATGGACATTTGGCTGGTTCCAACTCTTGGCTATTGTAAATAGAGCTGCAATAAACATTGGAGTACAGGCATCCCTTTGGCATGATGATTTCCATTCCCTTGGGTATATTCCAAACAGTGGAATGGCTGGGTCATACGGTAGATCTATCTGTAATTGTTTGAGGAACCGCCATTCCATTTTCCCTAAAGGCTGCACCATTTTGCAGCCCCACCAGCAGTGTATGAGAGTTCCTTTTTCTCTGCAACCTCTCCAACACTTATCATTCTCAGTCTTTTGGATGGTAGCCATCCCAACTAGAGTGAGATGGCATCTCAAAGTGTTCTTGATTTACATTTCCTGGAAGCTGAGTGAGGTTGAGAATTTTTTCATGTGTCTGTTGGCCATTTGTGTATCTTCTTTTGAGAAATGCCTATTCAGCTCCTTTGCCCATTTTTTAATTGGGTTACTTGGTTTTTTGCTGTAAAGTTGATTGAATTCCTTATATATTCTGGAAATTAATCCTTTGTCAGAAGTATATTTTGCGAATATTTTCCCCCACTCTGTTGGTTGTCTTTTTACTCTGTTGATTGTTTCTTTTGCTGTGGAGAAGCTTTTTAGTTTAATGTAATCCAATTTGTTTATTTTTCCTATAGTTGCCTGTGCTTTTTGGGTCCTATTCATGAAGTCTGTACCCACTCCTACTTCCTGGAGTGTTTCCCCTATGTTTTCTTTAAGGAGTTTTATTGTTTCAGGATGTGTATTTAATTATTTAATCTATTTTGAGTTAATTTTGGTATACAGTGAAAGGCACGGGTCTAGTTTCATTCTCCTACAAATGAGTATCCAATTTTCCCAGCACCACTTGTTGAAAAGGCAGTCTCTGTCCCAGTATATAGATTTGTTGTCTTTGTCAAAGATCAGATGGCTGTAGGCATATGAATTAATTTTGGGTTCTCTATTCTATTCCATTCATCTGTGTGTCTGTTTATATGTAGGTACCATGCTGTTTTGTTTATCATAGTTTTGTGATATAGTTTAAAGTCAGATAGTGTTATGCTTCCAGCTTATTTTTTTTTATTTATTTATTTTTTTACTCAGGATTGCATTGGCTATGCATGATCTTTTGTTGTTCCATATAAATATCTGGATAGCTTTATCCATCTCAGAGAAAAATGTAATTGGAATTTTGATGCGGAGTGCATTGAATCTATAGATCACTTTGAGTAATATGGACATTTTCACATTGTTAATTCTTCCAATCCAAGAGCAAGGGAGAGCTTTCCATATTCTTGTTCCCTCTTTAATTTCTCTCAAAAGTGGTTTGTAGCTCTCTTCATAGAGATTTTTCACATCCTTGGTCAGCTTTATTCCTAAGTATTTTATTTTTTGGTGGCTATTGTAAACGGGAAAGCTTTCTTGATTTCTTTTTCTGCATGTTCCCTGTTGGAGTATAGAAATGCTACTGATTTTTGTGTGTTGATTTTGTATCCTGCAACTTTGCTGAAATGATTTATCAACTCCAAGAGATTCTTTGTAGAGACTTTAGGCTGTTAAATATATAGGATCATATCATCTGCAGACTTACTTCATCCCTTCCAATCTGTATGCCCTTTATTTCCTTCTCTTCTCTGATTGCTCTGGCTAGTACTTCCAACACTATGTTGAATAAGAGTGGTGAGAGTGGGCATCCTTGTCTAGCTCCTGTTTGTAATTATATTGGCAGTGGGTTTATCATATATGGCTTTAATTATGCTGAGATACTTTCCTTCTATGCCTAATTTGTAGAGAGTCTTTATCATGTAAGTATGTTGAATTCTGTCAAATGCTTTTTCAGCATCTATAGAGATTATCATATGGTTTTTGTCTTTGCTTTTATTGATGTGGTGTATCACGTTTACTGATTTGCGTATGTTGAACTAACCTTGCATCCCTGGGATGAATCCAACTTGATCATGGTGTTTAATTTTGTGTATGTGTTGCTGTATTCTGTTAGCTAATATTTTATTGAGGATTTTTCCATCTATAGTCATCAAGAATATTGGCCTGTAGTTTTCTATTTTTGATGCATCTTTGTCTGGTTTTGGAATCAGGGTGATATTTGCTTCATAGAATGAGTTTAGGAGAATGGCCTCTGTTTCAATCTTTTGGAACAGTTTGAAGAGAATTAGTATCAGTTCCTCTTTGAAGATTTGGTAGAACTCTGCAGTGAACCTGTCTGGTCCTGGGCTTTTCTATTTTGGGAGCCTTCTGATAACAGCATCAATCTCTTTTATTGTTATTGTTCTGTTCAGATTTTCTACATCTTCTTGCCTCAGTTTTGGTAGCTTGTATGCATCCAGAAATTTATCCATTTCTTCCAGATTTTCAAATTTGTTGGCATATAGTTGTGTATAGTAGTCTCTAATGATTTCTTGTATTTCTAAGGTGACAGCTGTAATTTCACCTCTTTTACTTCTACCCTTTGTTATTTGGGTCTTCTCTCTTCTTTTCTTAGTTAGTCTTACTAAAGGTTTGTTGATTTTATTAATCTTGTCAAAGAACTGACTTTTTGTTTCATTGATCTTTTGTATTGTTTTTTGTTACACTTTCTTCTGTGTAACAGAGATGGAGAAAAGAGAAAGAAAGAATTCACTCAAGATACAATCAATGAGGCCTGGATGGACTGCCACGAATCAGGGGAGCAGCCACAATCCAAAATCAGCCTTTCTTTTTATTGACAAGATAAGGAAGTTTCACAAGAAAAATCAGTGGATTCAATCATCAAAGAAGAACATAAGTACATAGGCAATGTTACAAAAGTTGTCTATGGCTAAGTATAGCTTAACAATGGAAACTAGTAATATCAGTAAATTAAAGTGACATTCCAAAGTACAATTAGTAAAAAGCTAAATTGGTCAAACTGGCTCATTATCTAAAGTATGACCTCTCCTTAAACAAAAGTTACACTCTTATAAAATCTAAATACATTATCTCTAAAGGTTCTCACAACAGACAGCTTGCCCCTAGCAAACAATTTTTCCACAATTTTCCCTTCAGCAATTATAAAAATCTTGCAACAGGACTGGTATGAAAACCATCTATCATCTCTAAAATAATTAAAGTATATTATCCCATACCTAACCAGTGATTAAGAGTTGATTAGATGCGTTTTGGCCACACTATCTATGGGCTGTGGCCCCCGTCCAGGGGCTTTAGCCCCATACATGCATTTACCTAAAAACCTTATTTTAGAGTCAAATGAGAATCATGATTTCTAACCCACTACAGTTTTACAGGGTTCTATCTCATTTGATTCTGCTCTGATCTTAATTATTTCTTTCTGTCTACTAACTTTAGGTTTGGATTGTTCTTGTTTTGCTAGACCTTTAAGGTGAAGTGTTAGGTTGTTTATTTGCCATCTTTCCATTCTTCTGAAGTAATAATTTAATGAAATAAATTTCTGCTTAATAATGTTTTTGCAGTGTCCCATGGATTTTGGTATGATGTGCCATTATTTTCATTAGTTTCAAGAAATTTTTTGATTTACTGTTTAATTTCTTCTTGGACCCATATATCATTAAGTAAAATGTTGTTTAATTTCCATGTGTTTGTATAGTTTCCAGAGTTTCATTTATTACTGATTTCTAATTTTAATCCATTGTGATCAGAAAAAAATACTTGGAATAATTCCAATTTTTTTTTAATTTGTTGAGACTTGCTTTGTGACTATCATGTGGTCTATCCTAGAGAATGTTCAATGTGCTGATGAGAAGAATGAATATTCTGAGGTTTTGGATGGAATGTTCTATAGATATCTGCCAAGTCCAATTGGTCTAAAGTATTGTTTAGATCTTGTGCTTCTCTATTGTTTTTTTTCCTACATGATCTTTCCAATGATGAGAGTGGGGTGTTTAGGTCCCCCACTATTATGTGTTAGTGTCTATCTCTTTCTTTAGAACTAATAGTGTTTGCTGTGTAAATCTGGCTGCGCTGACATTGGATGCATATATATTAATGATTGTTATGTCTTCTTGATGGATAGATCCTTTTATCATTACATAGTGACCTTCTTTATCTCTTTTTATGGTTTTTGCTTTAAAGCCTACCTTATATGATATAAAAATAGATACTCCAGCTTGTTTTTAATTTCTATTTGCATGATATATCTTTTTCCATCCTTTCACTCTTAGTATATGTGTGTTTTTACATGTCAGTGAGTCTCTTGAATACAGCATATTCTTGGGTACATCTTTTTAATCTGGTCAGTCCATCTCTGTCTTTTGAATGGGGAATTTAATCCCTTTACATTTAGAGTTATTATAGAAAGATGTCAATTTACTCCCGGAATTTTATTGATTTTAGTTTAGATGTTTTAAATATCTTTTGTTCCTTTCTTTCCAATTTTCTCTTTTTGTCTTCTGGATTTGTTGGTTTCTTGGGGTGATAGATAAACTATTTTTTTCTCTTCGGTTAGCATTTTTGTTTTGCTGGTAGGTATTTTTCTTGCTTGAGTATTCATGGGAGTGATGGTTGTTTTTGTGGTATCAAACCCAGTACTTCCTTGAGAATTTCTTTTAGGGCTGGTTTTGTGGTAGTGAACTCCCATAGTTTTTGTTGTCTGAGAAATATACTATTTGTCTTCATTTTGGAAGGGTAGCCTTGCTGGGTAAAGTATTCTTGGATGGAAATTTTTGTCCTTTAGTGTTTTGAATATATCATCCCATTCTTTTCTGGCTTTTAAGGTTTCTGATGAAAAATCTGATGTTATTCTGTTTGGGGATCCCTTATAGATGACTTGCCACTTCTCTCTTGCAGTTTTTAAGATTCTCTCTTTGTCTTTCAGTTTTGCCAGTTTGATTATCACATATCTTGGAGAGGATCTTTTGGTTAAATGTGTTTGGGGATCTTTGGGCTTCCTGAATCTGGAGATCAGTGACTTTCCCTATACCTGGGAAGTTTTCTGCTATTATTTCATTGAATATGATTCCAATGCCATTTCCTGTTTCCTCCCCTTCTGGAATACCCATGATTCACATATTTGAGTGCTTAAGGTTGTCTGTAGTCTCTTTTAGATTTTCTTCAATTTTGGTTTTTTGGGGTTTTTTTTCTCTTTTTTCTGGTCTGCCTGTGCTAATTCAAACAGCCTGTTTTCAAGGCCAGAAATTCTCTCT
>NW_007746824.1:11755-12998 GCF_000696425.1 Galeopterus variegatus | reverse complement strand
TCTTTCTTCTGTACTAGTCTCCTTAGCAAACAGTCACTGGGCTACACCCTTACTTTCATGGCCAGGCTGAAGATTTTCCAACTTTTTGCCCTTGCTTTGTTTTGAATTATAAATTTTTACATCATGCCTTTTCTGCCATAACTCAGCACAGGCTGTGGTAAGTAGCCACGCAGCTTCCTTAATGCTTTGCTGCTTAGAAATTTCTTCTGCCAAATACCCTGGGTCAGTATGTTGAAGGTCCATGTTCTATGAAACTTTTAGGCATGATCAGAATGCAGCCAACTGCCTTGGAAGTTCATAGCAAGGGTGATCTTTGCCCCACTTTCCTAAATACTCATTCTTATAGTCTTTACAGTCCATATTTCTATAAGCATTCTGGTCATCACTATTTGATCAGTCTCTAAGAAAACTTTCTCTTGTCTTTTTGTCTTCTTCTGAGTCCCCCAAATTCCTCCAACCTTTGCCCAACATCCTGTTCCAAAGCAGTTTCCACATTTTCAAGTATTTGTTTTAAGTAACACTCTACTCCTGGTGCCAGTTTTCTGTATTAGTTCATTTCTGTTGCTTATAACAAAATGCCTGGAGGTGGGTAATTTATAAGAAAACAAAATTTATTGCTTAGATTTTCAGAGGCTGGGAAGTCCAAATGTCCAGGGAATACATCTAATGAAGGCCTTGTTGGTGGTGACAGTGATGTAGGAGTCTCACATGGCAGAAAGGCAGAGCAGAGAGAGAGCCAGCTCCTCATAGTCTCTCCTTTTAAGAGCCTCAGAACTATACCCACGACTACCATTAAACCATCAATTTATTATTTCATTTACTAGGGCATAGTACTTACAATCCAATCACCTCTTCAAGGCCCACCTTTCAATTGCCATAATAAGATTTCCCACCATCTTAACACTTTTACAGTGGGGGTTAAGTTTCTAATAAATGGACTTTGGAGGAACAAATTCAGTTCATTGCAACTATCTTCTAAGGTGAGAGTCCTGAACAGGATGTAAAATATAAAAGTTACAAAATTTTAAAATTTTACTTCTGGGCCCAAACAGCTACATGTTATCTGATTATTATGGGAGGTGAAGGGAAGAACAGTTCAGACTGAAGAAAATATGTACTATGTACACCAGAGGGATGGGGATTTATGGGCAGGGGCAACAACTGAGTGTGAAAAAGAAATGAATTCTGGTGCAAATGTTCAAGACCTGAGATCTCATTTTCACACTGTCTTATTTCTTAGCAC
>NW_007746824.1:9675-10674 GCF_000696425.1 Galeopterus variegatus | reverse complement strand
ATAATCTGCAATGGATCTCTCAACCTAATTTCTATTAGGGTGAGACTCAGAAAACTTTCTAGAAATGATATCACATCAAGGCAACAAAAGATGATACAAATAAGACCATGACAGAAACATCTCCCTGGACCTGACACATCTAACAGTTTCATCAATACCTTAGTAAGAAGGAGTTAGAAATATTATCCAAATTTCTATATTCACTATTAAATAAAATTCTGCTCTATCTATCCATCCATATACACACAGAGAAGTTCACTATTTAGCTAACCATTTATTATTCATATGATGGTATAAGTACATATATCAAGTAAATAATTTGTTAGTGTGATAATTCTAAATTAAATGAATTCCCCCATGGCTACTGTCTGTGCAAGTCCATATTCTTTGAGTACACCATGGTCACCATGGGTTACATAAATATCACCTCAATTAGCTTTCAAAGATTTCAGGCAAGATTCTCCCTACTATTTTTCAGATCAAATAAAAATATTTGGGGTCCAAAAACCTTATTTAAAATTGATATAATAGGCAAGAGTTGCATGCTTAACCTATCAATATATATAGCATTTTAATTTGATAATTGAAGATTCATAAATCTTTCTTCTAAACGAGTAAACCTGAGAATATACTAACCAAAGCCAAAGTAGTAAACATTTCTATAAAATTTTTACAACTTGATTTTTCTCATGTTACTGTATAAATAAATCAAAGAAATTTTAAAATTCACTACTATGAGATTCTTTATGAGGGCCAAAGTCATAAATCAAATGGTAAGGAAGAAATGCCATACAAAGAATTTGCTATTTTCTCACATAATTCTCCTCACCCAAAACATAATCTCCTCACACCTCAATTACTCTGCAAGCAAATACACATGAAAGAGAATCTAAATTCATTTTTTTATTAAACACCTAATTAGCAGACAGTTATCTCTTTGAGGAATGTTTTTGCATCTTCTACTCTGTGAACTAAGTTGCTTTAGTCAAAAAAAAAAAA
>NW_007746824.1:3167-5147 GCF_000696425.1 Galeopterus variegatus | reverse complement strand
TGGGTGTTGCTGAAAGTTTTTTCTGTAAAATTGAGTGGGCTAAGTGAGAGGTGAGGCTGGGGTCCTCCTGTTCATGCTGACTCAGCCCCCTGAGGGCCACTTCACCACTTCCAGAAATTAGTATGCTTGAGCTCTTTGTGATGCGCAGGACCTAGGCAACATAATCTTGGTATCTGCTAAGGTTTTGTCACTAATGTTAATAAAGAAATAGATCCATTGGAGCTGTAAACAGCATCAAAATATTCATAAAGTTAAAGGAACAGCTGGTTGCAACACACGTATAACAGCCCCAAAGAGAGTTCTTGTCCTTAATTATTAGGCATAAAATGGCAAAATATTATTTGCCATGTGACTCTGGAATTTGATTATAAAATAATGATCATGACACTAGCTAGCATATTTATTAAGAGCATCTTATGTTCTCAGAGTGTTTAGCTATGTTACATCATTTATTTATCATAATCACCCCATTAGGTAAATTCTTTGACTATGTCCATTTTAGAGATGAGGAAACCAAGTCTTGCCCAAACAAACTTGTCTCACAAACAGTAAGGGGTTTTGCAGGGATGTAAATATAGGTTTCTCTGACTCACACAGCAGATTATTATACCAAAAACCAAGCTTATGCTGTCCAATAATTTATTCTGAGCATCTATTATTTTCCTAGCATTACTTGCTTTGGGCTATATAGCGCCCTGGCAATTTTTGACTTTACCCTCAGATGTTACAGCCTTAAGAGATGAGGCAAAAAAAGTGAATAAAACAATTAGCAAGTAATTCAAGGGGCAATAAATCAGTGCTGATAAAATGGAATCATGTGCTACCTTAATATCCCATACAGCACCATAGATTTTAAATCAGAAACAAGGGTTTAAGTATAATTCTCTCTCTTATTTCTATATGACTTTAGGCAAATTACTTAACTTTGATTTCTCTCTTTTGGGTATTTGTCTCCTGTTTCCACTGAACTCATATCTCAGTCCTAAGAAGTCTGTGCATAAAAAAAGAAAGAAGTATTTCACTCAATGTTTCTTCCAAATATCAGGGCATGCAGTACTACTTGGATTCACCTCCGAGAGATGATAAAATTAAAGACAAATCAGGACGGTTCTAGTACTCACTAAGAGGAACAGCAGTGAAAGCCCTGGTGCCCAAGGAAGCAGCTACAGAGCAGCTGGGGAGAGCAGCAGGGCCAGGGATCTGGGGAGAGTCCATGGGAACTAGTAGAATAGGGACAGTATTTGGGAAGGTGCTATCAGAACCATCCTGAACATTTGCAGGGCTGGGGGAAAGAGAAGAAACAAAATCAACATAACATATATCTGAATAGCTAATTATTGTAAATAGAGCTATTGAACTGTCAAATAAAACACGTTCTATCCTCTTACATAAGGTCCTAGACTTGACAGTACTGGAAGTGGTGGACCACCCCTGGCCAATGGCCTGCAGCTCCCCTCTCTTTCTCTTCCTACCCAGGCTCTGTCCAGCACTGTAAGTGGCCTCCCAGATGCAATGTGGACACACCAATGTAAGTGCCCAAGTTCCTTTATAGATCCCCACAAACAACATCCCTTAGTCTAGGGTTGTGCTTTGTGACAGCATAATCTACCCTCAGAAGGACAGAATTGGGTAGATAAGATCCGGCAGGAGGGTGCTGCTTCTATCGCAGGCAGCATTCAGCAAGGAGGGTAAAAAGCCTGACCACTTGCAGAAATCTTTCTGGAACTAAAAGAAAAGTGAGAAGTCATCAATGGTAAGCATTAATTATGTCATGGGCTGTTACAGCTCTGGCATTTGGTATAAATATTCTTGAGGAAATAATACCCACAGAGTCCCTCCCACCCATAAAATAATGATTGTCTCCCCAGCACCTAACTCTAGACATGATATATACTTGTCTAGTTAACATCATTGGAGTGAGCAGGACTGAAACCACGTTGGGACCCATGTGCTTTAGAAAAAAGCTTTAGAAAAAAAAAA
>NW_007746824.1:0-1741 GCF_000696425.1 Galeopterus variegatus | reverse complement strand
AAAAAAAAAGATAGAAGCCAGGTTTGTCTTATATTTAAAAAAAGATCATCTCTCTCAGGAATTTGTTCTCAGTTATCCTGGAAAAAACGCTCCTGTCAAAAGGGATCTGGGAAAATTGGTGACAGGAAACTTAAGCATTTTTAGCAAGTCGCTCTCTTAACTAACAGTTACTCTTTGGCAGCTTTGAAGTCTGGAAGCAGATATACTTTGCTGCTATGTCAGTTTAAGATATAATTTTATTGAGATTCCAACTCATGAGGATTTCAAATGAGACACTTAAGGAAACCAATAGGCAACAGGTTCTTTGATTTCCCAAAATGACTGTTCTTGGAAACATTCTTTGTCACCAAGGAGACTGTGTCTGGGAAGCCGTGGAGCACACTGGCCATTAGGTGATGTTCTCAGCAAAAAGAGCAAATGGGGGTAATCCTCTGGTCATCTTCTTCATGTTCAAAATAAACCATCCATCCTTTCATCCTGTGAGATTTCCCCAGTATAAATACTGCTTGAAACCCTGGCTTATTCCATCCTGAATAATTTTGGCTTCTTCTACTATTTCTGTGTTAGATTCCTTGGCTGTCCTTTGCCTACTGCATGTCTAGCTTTACTGTGTACTTTCCATTCCACATCAAAACATAACTGAATTGATAACAGATGCTAGTTGACCAAGAACTTTTTCAATTTTTCTTCCCCCAGTGCCTACAAAATCAAACGTGGCTTAAAAATATGCTGTTTCTCTTGGTTACCACTAGATGGAGGTACAAATTTCGAAGTGCTGGATAAATGTTCCCTGTTTGCATTTCTTGAAAGGTAATGGTACAAAGCAATACATACTATTGTGTTCTGACATGTCTCTGAATCCTCCTGCCTTGGATAATGCTGAATCTATGTAAAGTTTTAACTCATGTTAAGGAAAAAATATATATATATGATGTGTGCGTGTGTGCGTGTGAGTGTGTGTGTGTGTGTGTGTGTGTGTAAAATGACAAATCTACAACTGCTGCATTTTTATGTAAGATTTTTAATATATGCATACGTTGGAAGCTTGTTAATAATGAAGTAAATACTCTGCACTGACCGTAAGCAGAGAACATTCATTGCATATTATTTTATTTGAAATGCCTTCAATACTTGACAAAATATAATAATGTAAGTTGAAATTAAGACTGAAGTAAGGGATCCTGTGATTGTGATCTTATATGGAAAAAGGGTTTTTGCAGATGTAATTAAAACACTCTTGAGAAGAGATCACTCTGGATTTAGGGTGTATCTAGGCAAAGATAGATGATGCTTACGTTGATAGCCCACAGGTCCCCTTTCTGTTCCTCTTGGCTTCATACAGGGTCCTCATGTTTTCTTGCTTCCCTCTTATAAAACTGTACTTTCAAAATATACCTGGCAGCATTATTCACACTGCAATGTAAATGATTAACAATATGCTATGTGCCACCTCACACGGAAATTGTTTTTAAACAGAATCTGTAATATTTAAAGTCTTTAACATAGGCATTTCAAGTATTAGCAAATTAATGGATAGACCATGAATAATTTTCTCTTCATCCCGAAATCATTCATGAATGAGGAAGACCAGTCCATACTGAAACACAGGAAGATTCTGAGGGATTTTTCTTTTCTTCACAGTGGCATTTGGGGCAATGCAAAAGGATTGTCTCTGGGCTCGTGAAGACTTTGAGAAGGGCAGTTCTCTGAATGATTTCTCAGCATGGGGTGGCAGCTGCTG
>NW_007746823.1:6925-12999 GCF_000696425.1 Galeopterus variegatus | reverse complement strand
CCGGCCTGTGGCTCACTTGGGAGAGTGTGGTGCTGATAACACCAAGGCCATGGGTTTGGATGCCATATAGGGATGGCCAGTTATCTCACTGGCTGAACGTGGTGCTGATGCTGATAACACCAAGCCAAGGGTTAAGATCTCCTTACCAGTCATCTTTAAAATAAAAAAAATATTTTAAAATTTCTCCTGTCATTTGTTTTTTGACCTAAGCATTATTTATTAGTGCATTATTAAATTTGAGCTATCATGCTATTGATTTCTAGTTTAATACTGTTGCTGCAAGAGAACATAGTCTACATTATTTCAATCATTTAAAATGTATTGAGGCTTGTTTCACGAACCGGAACATGGTCTATTTTGAATAATGCTCCATGTGCACTTGAGAAGAATGTGTATTCTGCAATTGTTGGGTGTAGTTTTCTATAAATGAAAACAAAGTCAAATTGGCTTATACTGTTGTTCAAGTCTTCTATATCTTTATTGATTTTTTGATAATTTGTTCTATTAACTACTGAGAGCTAGATATTAAATTCTCCATTTATGATTGTTGTAGTTTCGATATCTCTTTTTGGCTCATCAGTTTTTTTCTTCAGGTATTTTGAAGCTTTATTATTAGGTGTATGCATGTTAAAGATTGTTAAAAGTTCTCAATGAATTTGACCTTTTAGTTATTATGTAACATATTGATATACACAGAATGTTTGTGGTCCCTCAAAATTCATAGGCTGAAATTCTAACCCCCAATGTGATGGTATGAGGAGGTGGGGCCTGTGGGAGGTTATTAGGTCATGAGAGTGAACTGCTCATAAGTGGAATTAGTGCCCTGGTAAAAGAACCCCAGAGAGCTCCCCTGCCCTTTTTCTGCCATGTGAAGATACCAAGAGAAGATGGCTGTCTATGAACCAGGAAGCAAGCCTTCGCTAGACACTGAATCCTCTATTGCTTTGATTTTGGACTTCTTAGACCCCAGAACTGTGAGAAATAAATGTTTATTGCTTAAGCCACCCAGTATATGCTATTTTTGTTATAACAGCTCAAGTGCATGAAGACTTGTACCACTTTATCTCTGATAAAGCTCTTTGGCTTAAAGTCTATTTTATCAGTATCAATATAGTTACACTGCCTTTTAATACACTTAGGGTATGTATGGTATTTCTGTATTCACCCTTTTACTTTTAACCTATCTCTGCCTTTTATGTTTAATGTGTGTTTCCATCAGCAGTGTATTGTTAGGTCTTAATCTTTTTTTATCCAGTCTTATGATCACTACCTTTTATTTGGAGTGTGAGTTCACCTACATTTAATGTAATTATTGGTATGATTATATCTACCAAATTGGAGTTTGTTTTCTATTCTGTCTCTTCTTTGTTCCTCCATTTCATTTCCTCTTTTGATTATATTGACTATTTGGGGATACTCCATTAATCTCATCTATTAACTTTTCATTAATTCTTCTTCATGTTATATTTTTAGTGGTTTAGTGGGTAAGCTACAATAGCCTGTTGTCAAAAAAAGGTTCCCTAGTGAGTGAGCGAGTTCCAGTCAAGATGGCTGAGTAGACGGTCCCCAGCATCACTCTCTCCCACAAATCAACCAATTTACAACTATAAAAATGTAACATCAGCCAAGCTGGGGCCGCTGGAGCTCAGGGGAAGAAGAGGAGAGACCTACAGAGTTCACGAAGGTGGGAGAAACCACAATGAGAGAAAGAAAAAGCTGCTCTGAGAATTTCGGGCTGCGGCTGCTTTAAGGCTCGAGCTGCTGAGCGCATGGAGCAGGAGCCAGCAGAAGCCGCAGCTGTGCCCTTCAGATGGAGTTACTTGGAGGCGGCAGGTGAGAAGAGGGCCTTGGTGGCTCCCACAACAGCAAGATCACTAATAGGGTTCACGTGGATCCACGCAGGAGTGAGGAACCAGAACAGCTGTAAAAGGGGAGCCTGTCAGAGGCCAGTGAGTCATCACAGGGGACCAGTGCAGGGCACGTCCCATGAGAAGTGTTTGCAGCATGGGTGGTGGGGGAGACAGGCCCACCAGGGGAACACTGGGGCACAGCAAGGACAGCTGATCTACCCCCCAATCAGCACAGGACCACTCAGAGGAGACTGGTCAGGACTGCAGAATTGCATGGGGTGCAGTTTGATGAAAAACCTCAGGCCTAGATCAGAGATTCTACAGAACACAGATCCACTGGGTCTCTGGAGAGCGAGAAGTACTTATAAGGTCAACCATTAAACCCTGAGCTGCACAAAAAGCCTTCCCTTGGGAGACAGCAGTAAAGCAGCAGTTTAAACAACCACCAGCTCAAGTACTGGTTCCCACAGGAAGTTCCGCCATGTTAGAAGCAAAGAACAAAAAATTAGTTCTGGCCCAGGCACACCACCAGCACCTTGGGGCCTGCCTGGGAACTGGAGGCTTGGAGCCGGGGATGGGACCCCACTCCCATATCCAAGCACACTCTGCCAGCGCCTTGGAGCCTGCCAGGGGGCATGAGGTATGGATCTGGGGAGTGGTCCCCCCTCCCACAACCAGGCACACCACACCAGCACCTTGGGACCCACCTGGGGACCTGAGGCATGGAGAAGGGGACAAGACCCCCCTCCCACAACCAGGCATACCATGCCAGCACCTTAGGGCCCACCCAGGGACCAGAGGCATGGAGAAGGGGACCTGACATGCCCCACAACCAGGCACACCACCAGCACCAAGGCACATGCTAAAAACATCATCTGCATGTGGGTGGCCCACAACAGCCACCACAATAACCATGGCTGCCTTGAAAGTGGCTAGACACCACAACCACCATGCAGATGGTCTGCCAACCACTGGAGTGCATTGACACAAAGAGAGTCACCAGCAGAGATAAAGAAAAGAAGAGGATGGGCTCTCTCCACAAAGCCCATTTCAGAGTGTCAGAAGAAGCATCTGCTCTATGGTAATATTGGGGGACCTGATCACTCCTTTCAACATTGGACAGATCATCTAGGCAACAAATTAACAGAGTAACCATTATTCTTTCATATGGAGAGAAGAAATCTAGGGTAATTGCGGGGGGTGGGGGGAGTGGGGGATGTGGGGAGATTGGACAAAGGGCATAAAGAATAATTATGATTTGTAACAATATATATGCTGGTAATATTGATTCAATGAACATATCTCAATGTTGAACCCAAAAAATATGTATAATCAATTTTGATTCAATAAATAAATTAAAATTTTTAAAAAATGTTCCCTTCATAATTAATGTAAGGACCTTGTGACAGTGTACTGACATTCAACCCCTTCCTTTATAGTCTTGTCATATATTTTACTTCTACATGTTATAAATCACAAAATCCGAAGTTATTATTTTTGCTTTAAATAGTCAGTAGTCTCATAGATAAATATTTTAGAGATAATAAGATGGTCCTTTATATTTACAAACATATTTGTATTTGCTTTTTTTTTTTTAAGATTTGTGTTTCTATCTGGCATCATAACCCTTCGGTTTGAAGAATTTCTTAGCAAAACTTGTAGTGCAGCTTTATTTGATACAAATGTCACAGCTCTTGTATGTTTGAATTGTTTTTATATCATTTTTATTTTGAAGGATATTGTCACTGAATGTTGTATCCTAGGTTGAAAGTGTCTGATATTTTTCCCAGAATTTTAAAATTTTATTTCACTTGTCTTCGAGCTTCCATTGTTTCTAATGAGAACTCAGCCATTTTTCTTAAAGTGATTCCCCTTCATGTAATGTGTCTTTTTTCTCTGCCTGTTTTAAAGTTTTGTTCTTTATCTTTGATTTTTAACAGAATAACTATCATGAGCCTAGGTGTATGTAGAGCTATAGCTAGGGTCTGGAGCTCACAGACCCCTTGAGCCCATTCACAAAACCTACACATGCAGGTCTATGAACTAGGAAACTGGCAAAAAGGTTTGGAGCCTTGGTTGAAGAAGAAATAGTCTTTATTCAGCACACACGACACTAAGAGCTAAGCAGTCAACAGAGAAACTCAGAAACTAAACTGCTAAGGCAAAGTTCAAAGAAAAACTGAGCAGCTGCCAGCAGAGTAAACATGCTCTATTTTTAGACTCGAGCTCTGCCAGCCAGAGTCTAAAAACTAAAAAGATACATTGGTGCACATGCACACTGACTCCACCCACATACAACTTGTTTACAAGAAATGTGCTGCTAGACCCCCAACCAGACCTGAGCCGAGGGAGCCTGACTAAATTATCCTATTTTCCCTACAGTGTAGTTTTCCTTATATTTATTCTGCTTGAGATTTGCTGAACTTCTTAAATCTGTAGGTTAATGTGTTTCATAAATTTAGAAAAAATTTTGGCTATTACCTCTTCAGATATTTGTTCTGTCAATTCTCTCTCTCCTCTCCTCTGTTCCCAATGTGTGTATGGATGTATGTAACATGGTACATATGTTAGACCACTTAATATTGTCCCAGACATTGAATATACTTTTCCATTTTTTTTTTTCCTTTTTTTGTCTTTTTTCGTGACCGGCAACGGATCGCAACCCTCAGTGTCGCGCCCGTACTGGACCAGGACTGGCAACGGGATCACAACCCTCGGTGTTGCGCCCGCACCTCGCTCAGCCAGTGAGCAGCCGGTCTGTATGTGGGATCTGAACCCTCGGCAGGAGCGCCGCCGCGCTCCCAAGCGGTGCACTGTAGCAGTGCGCCACCGGGCCGGCCCATACTTTTCCATTTTTTAACTCAATTTTATCTTTATATTTCAGTTTAGATAATTTCTATTGACCAGGCTTCAAGTTCCCATGATTCTTTCCTCTGCTGTTTCCAGTCTGCTGATAAGTCCATCAAGCAAATTCTTTATTTCTGATGTGATAATTATAATTTCTAGCATTTTTCTTTGTGCTCTTTTTTAAAGTTTCTTTCTCTCTGTTGAAATCCCCATATGCTCACGCCTATTGTCCACATTTCCCACTAGATCTTTTAACATACTTACAATAGTTATTTTCATGCCCTTGTCTCATGATTCCAACATCAGGGCCATCTTCTGGGTCCTCTTCCATTGAGTGTTTTCTCTCTTGATGATGGTTACATTTTCTTTCTGTTTTGATTGGCTTATAATTTTCTATTAAATGCCAGACACTGTGTGTAAAAGAATGGCAGAGACTTAAGTAAATATATACTTAGAAAAGGGCACACCCGTCCTCTGTCAGGCCTTAGACTGGTGGACTGAGTTAATCTGAGATATATGTGAGCTGAGACTGAGCTTGTTGCAGCTTTAGTTTCACAACTGGTTTCAATTGATTCCAGGGCAGATGAGAACCCTCCCTTCAGCAGCTATCAGGGAGAGCCCATAAATTTCTTTTTGCTTTCCAGCCCAGCTGCTGACTTTTTGAACTGTGAGAATATACCATTTGGCTTTCGAGACTGGCGGTCAGCTTTTGGGTCCTTGAGGAAGTTTCTTGGCTCTGCAGCTCAACCCCTGGCCTTCCGTGCTTCAGGAGGTCTCTCTCCACCCTGATTCCCTGCCCTGCCTGTGGTGGGCTGAGGCAGTGCATTCAGCGCTGGACCAGAGTGCCTGTGAGCAGTCTACTCAGTTCTCTCTGTGTCCAGGTTTAGCAGACTCTGGGTGTCGGTACCTCAGGAAGGTCTGTCTCAGCTCTGCTTTCCAGTCATGTCTTGTTGCAGGGCCCAGAGTTCCTCAGAGGGTTTCTCTCAGTTTATTACCCCACCGTCTATAGGCCTGTGTGCATGTCCACCTGACGAGAGAGTCTCTCAGCTCTCCTGCTCTACTCTCCATCTTCTGCCCTCGATCTCCACATTCTGGAAGGTCCATGGAGAGATCTGGTGAGCAGGTGCAGACTCTCTTTGTGGCTGGGGCCCCTTGGGATTCTGCCTCATTCTGCCAGCCCGCACTGGTTTCTTTTCACCTGTCTTAATTGTGGCCTCCTTTCCCTCTCCTGAACGCAGCTGTGGGACTCTTATCTCTTAGGAGTGGCTTTTCACATTCTGAAACTTTAATTAATTTTTGTTTGTTTGTTTTGTTCTGTTCTGTTTGCATCCTCACTTCTGCTCTCTGTTGGGCTTTTTTTTTTTTTTTTTTTTTTTC
>NW_007746823.1:5807-6327 GCF_000696425.1 Galeopterus variegatus | reverse complement strand
CCGCGCTCCCAAGCGGCGCATTGTAGCAGTGCGCCACCGGGCCGGCCCCTCGGTTGGGCTTTTAAAAATGATAATTTTTGTAGGTGTTCCAGCTAGCACATTGTGTTATAATGGGAGCAATATCCTTTAGGATTTTCTACTTCCTAAATGGGAGCAGAATGCCACGTTCAGGAGATTGTACTTGCAAAATTATTTGTATGAATAAATGCACCCTGGGATGATGTCATTTTCTTCCAGAGAAGATTTTTGCTTGCTTCTTTCAAGCCTAGCAAGCCTAGCAGTGCTAGTAGTCTGGAATAACTTTAATCCAATTTTAGGAGTGGAGGTTTTTCTGGGCCACCCAGCTGACTTGAAGCTGGACTGAAGTATGCAAGGACTAGACAACTTGTTCCTAGGACACAACCCTTCTGCATTTCAACCCAAAGTATATGTGTGTTTATGTGTGGGGTGTTGCCAGGGCCCCACCCTGGTGGGCTCTAGACTCCAGCTTCTGCCCCCATACCTCATGAGGCTGTCAAGA
>NW_007746823.1:0-300 GCF_000696425.1 Galeopterus variegatus | reverse complement strand
GGAGATGAATCCTGCCTTTGGGACAATGAATTGAAGTAAATCACTCTGGCTCCCTGGAAGGAAAGGAGAGAGAGGAGACATGAAATGTTCTTATTCAACCCCGTGCCCACAGGATCCAGTAGAGAGGAGGTGTTTCCCCGGCTTAGCTGATTTCCGCCGACCTGGTGTGTGTTCCCGAGCTCGCCAGCAGGGGGAGCCAGGCCTCTGTTTTGGTGCTGGAGCTGCCCTTTGAAGCTGGGTGAGTCCAGTCTCAACAGGTATTGCTCCAGGCAAGGTGTGTCTTGTGACCCACAAGAGGCC
>NW_007746822.1:10626-12999 GCF_000696425.1 Galeopterus variegatus | reverse complement strand
TGCAGTCTGTGGAGACAACTGTATCTTCAGTCCGTGGATGGCAGTGCTGGGGGGTGAGTGAACGAAACTGTAAAAGTCCTGAGAGAAATTTAGTTTGACTTCAAATCTTTCCAATCAAACTGCTAATGGAGCTCGAGGACAAAATAATTTTCAATGTGTGCAAGGACTTACCTCTTAGCCTTTCTGAGGAAATTGCCTGAGGATGTACCCCAGCAAAATTAGGGTGGAAACTAAGGGAGGGGAGAATGTGGGTTACAAGAAATGATGGCACTTACCCATCCCAGGAAGCAAAACAGAGTGACTCAGCGGCCTCAAGAGAAAAATGAAAAGGGTCCCAAACAAAAGGTAGGATGAGAAAGAATGAATAAGAAGGTGAAAGAGATTAAATGTATGAGGAAGAAGGAATATATTTCATTTTCCTTTCAAGAAAAAAGAAAGGCTATCTGATAATTTGGGAGAAACACTGAAATTTTTATAAGCTAAGCGAAGAAAAATAAAATGTGGTATAATTTTGAATAATTATTTGAGTATAAGAATGGAGAATCCAATTGATAATGACACTATCATTTGATAGGAAAAATAATAATGGAGAATCCAATTGACAGTGACACTGGAAACATTTTCCTTTGAGAAGCCAAAAGTCGTAATCAGGGACTGAAGGGAAGAAAATGTAATTATAACATATCACTCAGAACTGTAGTAAAGGATGCTACATCATCTTATTAATGTAAATGCTGCTTATTTGCTCTCAACTTTTAAAACTATCCTAGAGAAAAGGCTCAGAAGACTGTTTATAGAACAAAATGTAAACATCGTCACCCTTGATTATGTAAATATAAAAGGAGAGTTGCTGGAAGTTGGTAGTAGAAATAGGGAAGAGATCAATGGATAGGGTTTAAAGTTGATAAATCAAGAAATACTAGGAAAGAAATATTATTTGAGATGTGAGGTTATTCCTCAAAGTTACAAAAACTGAAGTTAAAAGTGGTTGCCCCCTGGAGAGTAGGGCTTGAGAGGTGGCGAAAGGGGTTGTCGCTTTTCATTATAAATCCTTCAGAATTATTTGATTATTTTAACTAAGTGCATGTGTTACTTTGATGGTAAAAAAGAAAAAGGATACATGAAAAAGACATGCCAAAAGTGGCTGTTTAGATAAATGTTAAGACATTACTATTACTTTTTATTTTATAGTGTACTTAAGTTGATGTTTCCTAACAATGAGTCATTATTACATAATTTAGATGTAAAAAAAAAGGGGGGGGCAGGATAAAATTATATGTAGAGCATAATCTTTTTTTTTTCCATGGGGGGTGGGGGGGGTTGACTAGTACAGGGATCAAGCTCGACTTTGGTGTTAGCAGCACCATGTTCTAACCAACCGAGTTAACCAGCCAGCACTATACTTTTTTTTTTTGACTAAAATAGCTTTCATTTATTTGGAATACCAAAGTACTAAAACAATTTGAGGGTGTCCTGAAAAAATTAAAATTATTTTCCTTTATATCTTTTCTTTTGTATTAAGATTTTTTATAAATATCAATTTATTTTTTTGTTGTTTTTTAAAATTTATTTATTAATGCTATTATTTTTTTACATTCTAAGATGTTGCAGAGCAGTTGCAGGGAGGGGTAGAGGGGAAGGGGTAAGGAAATCGGGTGGGAGAAGTAAGAATGGGGGGCATGGTTGAGACCTCTGGCACAGGAGACCAGGGGGCTTCCAGCAGTGGCTCGATCATTGCTGGGCTGGATGCAGATGTCAGGGGGGTGTGGCTGAAGCCTTTGGCCCCCAACCACCCCTGCAGGGAGCCCAAGGCATTTCTGGCGGCAGCTTGGTGGTCATCACTGAGTTTGGTGTGGACATTGGGGGGCATGGCTGAGGCCCTTGGCTCCCCACCACCTCACCTCAGGAGCCTAGGGTGCTTCCTGCAGCAGCCTGGTGGTTGTTGCTGAGCTGGGTGTGGTTGTTGGCGGGGAGGGGCATGGCTGAGGCCCACACCCCTCCCTGGCTTGGGAGCCCAGGGGGCTTCCAATTCTTCTAGGCTTTATAGGTGTTCTTAGGTGGTGTTAGACCTTTACTAATTAATATCAAACTTTTTCTCTGATCTGTGGGTATCTTGTTTTTTCTGTCAGTTCTGTGTTGGATTATTCACTGTTCCCACCACTTAAACTCTGCACTGGAACTAATTTGTTGTCCTTTGCTTAATTCTAAAATAGGGGAACTCCCTGCGGGCACCAGTATTTGAGCTCTGTGGTTGAGCTAAATTGCTGCTTTGCTGCTGATTCTCTGGGGAAGGCTTTTTGTGCAGCTCAGGTTTTAATGGTTGACTTTGTAGGTAGTTCCGGGTCTCGTGATGTCCAGTACACCTGGGTTGCA
>NW_007746822.1:0-10538 GCF_000696425.1 Galeopterus variegatus | reverse complement strand
TAGACCTTTACTAATTAATATCAAACTTTTTCTCTGATCTGTGGGTATCTTGTTTTTTCTGTCAGTTCTGTGTTGGATTATTCACTGTTCCCACCACTTAAACTCTGCACTGGAACTAATTTGTTGTCCTTTGCTTACTTCTAAAATAGGGGAACTTCCTGTGGGAACCAGTACTTGAGCTCTGTGGTTGAGCTAAATTGCTGCTTTGCTGCTGATTCTCTGGGGAAGGCTTTTTGTGCAGCTCAGGTTTTAATGGTTGACTTTGTAGGTGGTTCCGGGTCTCGTGATGTCCAGTACACCTGGGTTGCATGCAAACTCTGGTCTGAGCCTGAGTCTTTTCAGCAAACTGCACTCCCTGCAGTTCTGTATTCCTGACCAGTCTCCACCAAGTGGGCCTGTGCTGATTGGAGGGCATATCAGCTATCCATGCTGTGCCCCAGTGTTCTCCCAGGGGGCCCATCTGCCCTACTGCCAGTGCTCCAAACACTTCCCATGGTATGGGCTGTGCACTGGTCCCTTGTGATGACTCACCGGCCTCTGAGTGGCTCCTTTTTTCAGTTGTTGTGGCTCCTTGCTCCTATGTGGGTCCATGGGAACACTGTTTAGTGGTCTTGCTGGCCTGGGGGACACCAAAGCCCTCTTCTCCCCTGCCACTTCCAAGCAATTTCATATAAAGAGGACAACTGCAGCTTTTGCCAGCTCCTGCTCCATGCACCCACTAGCTCCAGCCTGGAAGCAGCTGGAGCTTGACATGGTGGGAACGGTCCTTTCTCTCATTGTGGCTTCTCCCACCTTCATGAACTCCATAGGTCTCTCCTCCTCTTCCCCTGACTCTAGTGGCCCCATCTTGGCTTTTGTTGCTTTTTAGCAGTTGTAAATTGGTTGATTTGTGGGAGAAAGTGACACTGGGACTGTCTATTCCACCATCTTGACTGGAAGCTATCTATAATCTCAACGATGTTAACAATTCTCATGTTCGGTACCCACAGTAACCCAATTTTTCACTGAGGTTACTTGTGAGTAGCAGCATTATGGGTGATTTTTAATTATAAAATTCCAATTTTCTGTAATAATTAATTAAAAGATACTTTTATAACCATCAAAATATATTGAACAAAATAATAATAATTTTAAAAATATAATGAACATAGGTTTATTTCCCATCTCCCTCTTTTTTCTGCTCCTCAACATTTCAATCAACATCTTGAAATGAAGTGTTATCTATGATTAATTTAAGAGTGGAACTTCTTATTAATAAGTCAGTGGTGAAATGTTCATATCAAGATGGGTAAGACTAAGTAGGGTGGTAATATCCTTAAGCATTTAGAAAGACTGAGGGTCAGAGAGTGACCAATAAACCCAAAGAATCAACAAATGCTCTCAAGAAGACACTGGTGGGAAAACAGTTCCCTTAAAAAATAATAGTAACATCCATATACAAAAATGAATGGTATTTCTATATACAAACAATAAGCTATGTGAAAGTGATATTAAGAAAACAATTCCAGTTACAATTGTAAGAAAAAGAATAAAATACTTAGAAATAAATTTAACCAAGGAGACAAGACTTGTACACTGGAAACTACAAACCATTGTTGAAAGAAATTAAAGACTTAAATAAATGTAAAGACATCCAATGTTCATGGATTGGAAAACTTAGTATTATTAAGATGGCAATATTCCCCAAATTGAACTACAGATTCAGTGCAGTCTCAATAAAATTCCAACTTCCATTTTTGCAGAAATGGACAAGCTAATCTTAAAATTCATATAAAGTTACAAAGGACCTCAAAAAGCCAAAACAATCTTGAAAAAGAAGTTAGATGGATCACACTTCCCAATTTCACAACTTACTATGGAACTATGGTAATCAAAACAGTGTAGTGCTATTAGGATAGACACAAGGATCAATGGAATAGAACTGCAAATCCAATAATAAACTCATACATCAATGGTCAGTGGATTTCCAACAAGGATGCCAAGATCATTCAATAGAGAAAAGAATTGTCTTTTCAACAAATAGTGCTGGGATGATTGGATATTCACATGCAAAAGAATAAAGTTGGACTCCCTAGCTCATACCATATACAAAAATTAATTCAAAATAGATTGTAGGCCTAAATGTAAGAGTTAGAACTATAAAATTCTTAGAAGAAAACATAAGGATAGATCTTCAATGACCTTGGACTTGTCAATGGATTCTTAGATATAATACTGAAAGCGTAAGCAACAAAAGGAAAAATAGGTAAGTAGGACTTCATTAAAATTAAAACTTCTGTGAATCAAAGAACATAATCAAGCCACTGAGAAGACAGTCTGATGAAAAATACCATATGACCCAGCAATTCCATTCCCAGATACATACCCAAGAGAAATGAAAATATATGTCCACACGGAAACTTCTTCATGAATGTTTATAGCAGCGCTATTCATAATATCCAAAAGGTGGAAGCAATCCAAGTGCCCATCAGTGAACAAATGGATTAACAAAATGTGGTACACCCATATAATAGAATATTATTTGATCATAAAAAGAAACTGGAAAGCAGCCCACAGAATGGGAGAAAACAATTGCAATTCACCTATCTGATAAGGATCTAATATAAAGAATATATAAAGAAACTTAAAACTCAAGACAAAAAGAAAAACAACCAATTAAAAAATGGGCAAAGGACTTGAATAGATATTTTTCCAAAGATAAACTAATGGCCAGTAAGCACATAAAAGTATGCTCAACATCATTAGTCATTAAGGAATGGAAATCAAAATCACAATGCAATGCCACTTCACACCTACTAGGATGGCTATAAAAACAGCAAGTGTTGACAAGGATGTGGAGAAATTGAAACTTCATACATTGCTGGTGGGAATGTAAAACGATGCAGCCACGATGGAAAAAGCATGGCAGTTCTTCAAAAAGTTAAACATAGAATTACCATATGGTCCCCCAATTTCATTCCTAGATATATATACCACAAAGAATTGAAATCAAGTGTTCAAACAAAAACTTGTAAACAAGTGTTCAAGGCAGCATAATTCACACTAGCCAAAATGTGAAACCGACCAAAATGTTCACCAACTGATGCATGAATAAATTGTAGCATATCCATACAATGGAATATTATCTGGCCATAAAAAGGAATGAAGCACTAATATATACAACATGGATGAACCTTGAAAACATTATGCTAAGAAAATTGTTAAGTGAAATAAGCCAGGTACAGAAAGAGAAATACTGCATGTTCTCACTTATTTGTGGGAGCTAATAAAAATAAATATATAAGGGCTGGCCAGTTAGCTCAGTTGATTAAACAGCAGACTTATAACACCAAAGTCACAGGTTTGGATCCCCTTACCGGCCAGCCACAAAATATATATATATATATAACAAATAAACGGGGGGGGGGGGGGGGGGGAAGGGGGAAAAAGACACAACGACACAACAATCACAACAATTCCTTGAACTTGTTAAGACAAGTGAACAGATATGATGTTGATGGTGGGGGAGGGAGGGAAGGGAGGGTGGAAAAGGAGGAATTGGTAACGGGACACGAAAATCAACTACATTGTATATTGGTAAATTTTAAAAAATTTTTTAAATAAACTGATAAGAAAAAAAGAAAGAAAACATTACTCTAAGTGAAGGAAGCCAAACACAAAAAGCTACATATTGTATGTTTTCAAATGTCCAAAATAGGCAAATCCAGAGAAACAGAAAGTAAATAGTTTGCCATGGGCTAAGGAGAGGGAAGAAAGGGGAGCAACTTTTTAATGAGCACGGGGTTTCCTTTGGGGCTATGAAAATGTCCTGGAGTTACATAGTGATGATGGTTGTACAACATTGTGAATGTACTGGAAGCCCCCAAATTGTACATTTGGAAGTGGTTAAAATGGTAAATTTCATGTTATGTGAATTTGACTTCAATTTCTAAAAAAGTTAAGAAAAAAACAGTAACAAAAATCTAATCATGCAGAGACCTAGCAAGCTTGATATTGGATTTTTTTCCAAAACCTGATTCTCTGGTAAAGCAAAGTAAAGTTGCAATAGAACTTTTCCCTTACCAGGGACAACTCTCCAATTCTTGAGTCCCACATCTTGCCTTGCAGCAATCAATTAATAGAGTTCTGGGTGTCTGCCCTAATCATCACACAGACAGATAAAATTTGGTTAATATCCTTTTCTACCTCCCCAACACTGAAAAATAAGATAAATAGAATCTATCTCCATAATTTTACTTAGTCATTTAGTTCAGTAGCATCTGTTTATCATGATTTACAAGAATTTGGCTGGCAATGAGAGTTGCAGAAAACATTTGCATAAAGGAATTTTATTTACATATTTTTCCTCCTTAAGCAGCAGGATACTCAAAATGGTCATGTCTTGGAAATTGGCAAGCACCAGTGGAGATTATGACTTTTTTAAAAGCTATACTGGATGGTCATTAAGAAGTGAAAAACATTTACAGCTATTCAATTTAGAAGACAAACTTGAGGATCACTCTATTAAAGTATGGGTAACCAAACAGAAATAAGAGAAAATTGAAATACTCATTCCTACGATATGGCTTGCCTAGTAGCTGTGTGGGAAGAGGGAATTTGACTTCCTTAGCATAAACTCGCAGAACAGTTAGTCCTTGGGTGGTTGAGTAGGAGAGAAAACCACTCTCCACAATACTTTTTTTTTCTCTGAAACCTTAACGCTTAATTCCATGTTCATATATGTGAGTATACTCCAGAGATCTTTGGATAATACTCTTCATGTAATAAAATTAATTATGCTTTTCTTTCCCATATATACAATGAAAAAGGCAAGAGGAGGGTACAAATACATACACCTGTTTTTGCTTACATTTTTAAAAATCAAAGTATAAATCACAAAATTTTTAAAAATGGTTTCCTATAGAGGGAGAGAAGGATCAAGGTAGAAGGGAAAGGGAAATAATCTATACTTCTCTTAAAATCACCTTATTTTGTAGGCTTAACTTTGGAAATATGTAATCATTTTACATCATTATAAAAAGATTAAATCCTTAAAATCAAAAGCAAAAATCAAACATATGGACCCAACAATATATCAAATTGGCTTACCCACATAAAAAGTAGCTGTTCAAAATGATTTTAAAACACACTAATCTGACTGTATCTAGGATTTACACTAAGAATCAAAACAAAAAAATCTTAAAAGGTTTTCAGTAATTAATCTTTTAATAATATTGGTATTATAATTCTGAAACCATACATATGTATATATAGCAATGTTACTGTTATAAATATATTTATCTACAATACTAATATATACAGTATAAGAAGATATATGTGTGTGTGTATATATACACATGAATATAAGATAATAGATATGAAAGAAATGTATTTTGAAAACAAAGCACTTCAGAGAAACGGCTGATTCCAGGTATGGGGCAGAAAATGTACAAGGGGAGCCTGGAACATCTGGTCTTGTCCAAGAAACAAAAGAAGCTATCAAGGACCACGTGGGCCAAATCTTCTTAAAGCTAAAGAAGTTGTGCATGTAGCATCTATGCTACCATATAAAACAAAACACAAGGGAGACTGAAAGAAAATGTTAATGGCTTTTAGCTTTGAGTGGTATCTCCTTTGTTCCTTGCTCTCCCTCAGGTCTTTCATCACCTGGATATTATAATGGATAAAGGACTCTCCCCAGAACATGCCATTTCCTCTGCACTCAAATCCATTCCTTACATATTCCCAAGCAGAGTAGCTCCGTACTGCTACTCCAGGCGCTAATCCCTCCTCCATTGTCTCATAGCAACAGCCCTGGGAAGTCTTTGCCCTCAACTTTTTCTCTTCCTTTGTCAACCTTGTAGTTACCTAAGGAGTCCTCTCCTACTCACAGAATTTTAATGCCCTGCAGTTAAGAGCCTCAGGGGTTTCCAACCTCTATGCTGGATAATCCGATGCCCTGGTTTCCTACCATCTCACTCCCTCATTCCTCCCGAACCTGCTCTCCACCCGTCTTCGCCTCCAGTACAAGCTCCCCAATCCGCACCAGCCTTCCACCCCTCCCAGCCCTACCTGTCTCCCTACTCGGCAGGGTTTCTATAAGTCATCTCAGCCAGGCTTGACCCAGCACCCAAGACACCCTTGTTCACCCTGACAGAACCTCATTTACAATCCCCTTCTCCGCTCTTTTGACTCCTGCTAAGGCAAGCTCAGCTTAAAAGGAAAAAAAGGATAAAGTCCTGGCATCAAATCTAGTTCTGCCACTTTGGTTGTGACATTGGGCATTTTCCTCAACCTCTCATCCTTGAGATACCTGAGAAACGTGTGGTCAGCATTAACATAATACAACATGTAGCTCACCTTTTATTCCCCTGAGACTTGCTATCACTTTCTTTTCAGTACCTAATACTCTCCCCACCCCCCCTTACCTACCTCAAAGCACTGAACTCTTCCATTCTCCTGGTATGCAAATGACCTTATTTCCTATCTGACCTCGAGCCAGCAAGAGCTCCCCTCCCATTTTTCTAAAAGCAAAATACAACAAAAATAAACCCCTCCTGCAGCATCCTTTAGCTACTTCCTTTACCCTTCACTGTGAAAGTCTTTTTAGTTTCTTTCATTTCTTAACCCATTAAAAAGTGGGGGTAAAAAAGGAGAAATCATTTCTACCTAGGGAACTCAAATTACAGGAACAAATATAAAAGTGGTTACTGGAGCATAGTCACCATAACACTACTTTTCACACCTCAAATTGTTAAAACTCAAGTCCTCCCAGCTATAAGGATGGCATCTGGAGCTTTGCAGTGGGATGTGTGGGCTCCCACAGTCAAGGATGACACTGAGCAATTGATCTAGGGTTTCCTTAATGCAAGATGGGAGTCACCACAAAAACCATGGACTCATTGATGACTTAAAATGCTTGGTGATAGGAAAATGTCAATTATTTTTCCTCCTTTCATTCCCATTGAGATCGTTATTCTTAGTTCATTTTTTTTTTTTTTTTCCCCTCATTCCTCTACTGGATTGTAAATCCTTCAAGGATAAGGCATTAGAAGCAATTGTTATAGTCAACATTTTTAATGGAAAATATTAGTTCTACTTCATATTAAAACACAAAAATTTTCCAAATAAGGATCAACTTACATTAACTCTAAACATTTAAGCCTTCCCAATGACATACCTAATAAGGTTGGATTACAATTTGGGTTCTTAAGATTCCAAGAGTTTATGAAACAAAAGTTATTGATTTCTTTTGAATCTACATAGAATAGCAAGAGTACAACTTCATTTAGTGTGGTCTTCTCCCCAAATGAGTATGTGTGGGGTAAACATGGCTTCTTATGTAAGTCTAGAGCAGGACACAGCAAACTTTCTGTAAATACTTAGGGTTTTGTGGGCCACACTGTCACATGCTTTTTAACAACTTTTTAAAAATGTATATATAAAAAAAATACTTAGTTCAAGTGCCTTATGAGTATAGGTTGCAGCAGGATCTGGCCCACAGGCTATAGTTGGCCAACCCCTGCTCTAAAAGATCGGGTTGTGAGAGCTTTTTGACCATGCCTTTTTTGTCTTCTGATTCTTGCAAGTCCTGCAACAGGCCTCAAGGCACAGCACACATTTAATACATATTCGAATGATGGATAAAAGCAAGCCAGGTATCGGGAAATCACTGTTAGTTCTTGGGTTGGCAAATGGTAAAAAGAAAACAAAACAATATTGTAAAACTTCAGGGGCATGTATTGTTTTCTATCAGACAATGTGGCTGTCTTCTTAGTCCATTTTCTGATCACAGCTATTAGTCACATCAACAAGTTCGAAAGAGCTCGCTCTTGACCTTCCAAAACTTAAGCCAAAAGGGAGACTTCTAGAAAAGGCAGAAATGGACTTTTTATTTAAATATGAGGAAAAAAATTAAGTGCAGTAAGATTGAGTATTTTTTAAAAAAAAAGCAGACAAGTTAGAGCAAAACGTTTTATTATTAAAATAAAAACCTTTGTATAAAAGCATTGCAGTTCAAAAGCTATTTTACACTTATCACGTCAAGGTCCAATTATGCAGCAAACACTGAATGGGCACAGCAATAGGCTACACATGCAAATAAAGTGGACTCACAAACACTTAGATTCTACCTCTACCAAACAATTTGATTAATGCAAAGGAGGGGGGAAGAACGACACATGAAACCTGCCCAGAAACTAAATTGGCAGATGTCAAGTTAACAAACTGTTGAAAGTTATCCATCTCCAAAAAGGCACTTCTCATTGTTATAAAAGTGCTTAAAACCAAAACATGAACCCCATACCTAGTTTATAATTTCCTCAAGAAACAGCAAAGAACCATAGACTAGTTATTAATATGAAGTTTCCACAAAAAATGGTGCAAGAATTTATTTGAAATACCTTACGTATGAACTGAAATTAACTTGACAAACTGATTAGATTGAAGTTTTATACCAAGATTCAAATCAGCCTACTCCTGAAGTCTCACCATCCTAATTTCCCAGGATTTCTTTTCCACAATAATTTTAAGTATAACATTGCCCACAAACCTTCAGATCATGTAAGTCAGATATACCACCTAACCTTATGGCAGAAGAAATTAGCAGCAACTTAAGTCTCAACTATGACAACTTGTATGATAAGCACAATACATGGAATATTCTCATGAGAGGCTTTTGAAGTAATATACTCCACTTTGTAACAATTACCTAATTTTTACACATGGTTTTAAGACTTTTGTGCCTTGCTTATGTTAAAAATGTCGACTAGAATGAACACTAAATCATACTCCTCGTTTCTGTGTAAACAAGTTAGAAGGCTGTTCTCTGGAATTGAACAGATTTAGTTAGTTAACATTATTACAGTGTTTCTAAGTGCTTAGGTTTTATGCATGGACTCCAGGGCTATTTCAATACCAATTAAATCAAATATGCTTTCATAAAATCTTCATTTAAAAAGAATCCAGAAACTTAGCGATGGAAGAGGACCACCAGAAATAGAGGGGGATGCTATGAGGTGGGGGTGGGGAAGCAGAGGAGAAACTGCAGGAGAGCAAAGTAAAACTCGCAATATACCTTCCGTGATGCTCCAGAAACACGTGTGTGTCTAATGAAGTTAACTTGACTTGAGATTCCTATAAAACATTGATTATCAAGATTCTTAACTCAGGTTTTGATTAATGACAAAACTGAAAAGTTTAACCAGGGAGATTTGAGAAGTGGAAGGCAGTTAGTCTTCCAGACATTATGCTTGCATTTCAAACTCCTGTTTCAGACTGTGAATGAGAAAAGGAAACATGTCAGAATGTTTTCACGGAGCTATAACATACATACAGGCAAGTGCAAGCATCTTAAATGTACAACTTGAATTTTACATACACCCTGCCCCCCTGGGTTACCACCAACCAGATGAAGATATAAAATGTACCCAACAGTCCCCATGTACCCCTTCAATACCCACCCCCCACGACCTCTCACCCTGCCTTAGAGATAACCACCATTCTGACTTCTACCATCTTTTTATTAAGACATATAAGTGAATATTAGATTCAGATATGGAAGAGGGGAAAAAAAAGCCATTACCTTTTCAAGTAAGCATGCACATTCCCAAAGCCATGATATTTGGCTAAATACACAAGGACCCCAGTGGCACACCGTCCATCTCGCTGCCGGCAGAAACTGCAGTTGCAGATTCCTCGACAAGGTGGGCAATGCCAGTTCTGAAGGAGAATTGTGAACAGGAACAACCAAATGAGACCTGACTTTTCTCCCCTGCTTGTCAACTGCTTAACCATTAAGGTGGGGATCAATTACATTTAAACCTTTTTTGGGGGGGATAAAAAAAATTGTCAAATGGTTAATATGCATTAGTCATGCCTCATGTTTCCTTAGGAAATCCAGGACAGAAAGTTACACAGCAACTACCCAGGATAAACGGAGAATCAACTTCTCTTGAATAGCCATACCCAAGCACTCTGGAAGGAGCAGCACCAACACTATGAATTAATCTCCCTCCCCCGAAAGAACACCCCATAACACTAAGGGCTCAATCCTTTCCTCGGTGTCCTTTCCCTGGCCTTATCAGCTTGTGGCTGACCTTCAATCCCAGAGGACCAACCCCTTTGAGGCACCTACCGGGTCCAGCAGAGCGTCCTTGACCTCTTCACCATAACGGTTTCGAAGGCAGGGACCGCAGAACTGGCCTCGAACGCCCCAGCAGTCTGGGTTTCTGCAGTTTGTTTTTGTATCAATAGTTTTCTGGCGGCACTGATGACAGGTAGATCCCTACAAATAATAAGCAAATAAGAAAAAACAAAAACTGCTGTTTGTAGAGAAAAATGGCATTTTAAAAGAATGTCCTTCTTCCTTTTTGTCTTTGAATCTTATTTCATGTCTACATATGTGTATATATACGTACATACACATGTATGTACATATATATGCCAGGGCACAAAACGCATCTCAAACATGGTAATTTCATTCCCTTGGCAGAAGTAATAGTTACTACTATCAAAACTACTTTTCTTCAAAAAACGATCTTATCGGGCTGGCCTGGCAG
>NW_007746821.1:12540-13000 GCF_000696425.1 Galeopterus variegatus | reverse complement strand
GAGAAGTTTAGAGTCTGGAGTTTGAAATAAGAATAAAGAAGATTAGGTAGCATGAGAAATAATACCATTAAAATGTAATATGACTGTGGTCAAATGAAAACTCTGAACTGAGATAATTAGAGTAATGCTAAATGATGACAGGGTTCAATATTTTCTCTATTTTTTTCTTTAAATGTTACCTTAATCATGGCTTTCTCATGAAACCCTTTCCTGACCTTTCTAACTAGGTCAATTCCCTCATTATACAGTCATAGCAGAATATATTTATCTTTTATAGCGTAGTTGTAATTTTAAGTGTCTCTGTTGAAACTTTGACAAGAAGGTTGACAATACGGTTGTTGGAATTGAACAAAGATGAAAGTAAATGACTTTAACTGAAGAAAATGGAGGATTGCAAGGGACTGTGGAGTCATAGTTTTAGGAGAAATGACAAGAACATTGATGTGAAAAAGGATGATGC
>NW_007746821.1:6888-9629 GCF_000696425.1 Galeopterus variegatus | reverse complement strand
ATGGGATCCTTCTGCTACAGATGATGAACAATGATTATAAGCAAATGGTAGTGTGTTTCAGCGGAATCACATTCAGAAATTTTTTAAACAAGCAATAAGGAAAGGTAGGAGTTCTAAACAAAGAATGAGGTAGAAGGCAAAGTTTCAGTCCAGGATGGCAATTTTTATACAGGAAAGCTGTCATATTAGGGCCATTAAGCTTTTTTTTAAATACGGGGAGACGTAGCAAGGAATAACAGCAACCTGTATTCTTTTTTTTTTTTTTTTTTTTTTTTTGTCTTTTTTCGTGTCCGGCAACGGATTGCAACCCTTGGTGCCGCGCCCGCACCTTGCTCAGCCAGTGAGCGGGAACCGGTCTGTATGTGGGATCCAAACCCTCGGCGGGAGGGCCGTCGCGCTCCCAAGCGGCGCACTGTAGCAGTGCGCCACCGGGCCAGCCCCACAACCTGTATTCTTATGCCAGTGAGGCTGAAAGTATCTTTAATTAAAAAAAGCAATTGAGAAAAATAACTTATTAAAGATAAAACAACATTATGGCAAGTTGTAGTAGATGTTGTTACAATTCAGAAATCTATAGCAGACCAGAAAAGTCAGTGGAAATAAAGAAATGGAGCAAATAGAAAAGAACGATTGATGGGCCATGTAACATGGAGCTATGGAAGAAGTATCAGACCAGGACGACTGGGAGCAGAATTCATCCTGGAAAGAAATAATGCTTTCTCCTGAGAAGGAAAGGATGGTCTCAAGTGAAGAAACAGAAAAACACAAAACACTTAGTCACATGTAATTTCTCACTGTTTCTACACAGGTCATACTTTTCATGCCTCTATACGTTTACTCAAAATGTTTCCTCTGCTTAGAATTTTCTTCACTATCTTTTCCACTTAGCTCAAATGTGACTTCCATAAAAATCTTCACTGATCCACATCCCTGCTTCTGTCCCAGTTGTATTGTTGTTTACGAGTTCTGGACTCCCACAATACTTCTTGCATGCTAAAATTACAGCCTTCCTCTGCTCGCTGGGTTATTCAAAAATATTTTTAAATGCCTACATAATAGGCACTCTTGTAGTCTGTGGAATCACAAGGATTTGCAAGATGTGCATAGTCCCTGCCTTCATTATGCTCACATTCTCATGGGGGAGACACACTGTAATGAAGAAAGCAGACAAATAAATGAAATACTTTCATTTTTAATAAGTTGTGTGAAGGAAACAAAGGGAAGAGATAAAAAAAAATGTAAGGGGTGTGGGCGTGAGGAGATCCCTACTTCAGATAGGAAGTGCAAGGAGAGGGGGAGCATTCCCTTAAAACCAACCTCTAAAGGAAGAAAAATAAGTAGACATGTGAACAGTTTTGTCAGAGAGTGTTGGAGTGAACAGAAGGTACTTGAAGCCGAGAAAACAGCATGTGCAAAGGCCCTGCAGAGGAACATAGCTGGTTATGTGGAAGGAACAAATAGAACTGACAAAAGACCAGAGCAGCTAGACCTGTGCTCTCCAATACAGTAGCAATTCACATGCGTATTTACATTTAAATCTACATTCAAATTAGTATTAAATAAAATGTAAAACTTCAGATTTCAGATGTCCTGGCCATGCTTTAAGTGCTCATCAGCCATGAGAAGCAGTGGCTACTGTACTGGGCGGTATAAAAAGAGAACATTTTTATCATCATGGAAGTCCCTTGGATAGTTTATGGGCAGTACATGGACTAGGATATGGTGAGTAAGGAGGAGAAAAACAAGAGCTGAGGATGTAGAAGAAAAGACACCAGACCATGCAGGGCCTTGAGCATGCAGTTATCATAGCACATAGCCTTTTTGTGATGCAAGCTTCTTAATGGCAGGGATAATACTATGCTGATCCTGTTGTTCTAGATGTAGTTCTTTAAAATGTTTTTGATAAATGAGCTAGTAAATGAATGAGTGAAAGCTGAAGTTACCATTACATCAAATTGGCTTAATTTTTTTTAACTCATTTGAAAAGAACCACCCAAACAAGACTGACACTGGAAAAGTGAGGAAAACAGAAAAAGAAGGTAATTGAAGGAGTTCATTTGGATCTTAGCAAATTAGGAATCATCTGTTGAAAATGAGCGTGGCAGAAATGGTTTCTAGAAATAAGTTCTATAAGAAATGTGAGGGAGATTTAGGCAATTAAAAAAAACTGAATTAGCTGGTTGAGATTTGATGGCTTTAATTTATGGTACTACCAATTATCAAGGTTTTTAAATTTTTTTCTATGAAAGAAATAAGAGGAGAAGATTCATCCATTCATACATTCATTTAACAAATACGAGGTACTTCAAAAAGTTCATGGAAAAACAGAATTAAAAGATAAAGTGAATCTATGAACTTTTTGACATATCCTCTTATTTATTCACCACATACTATGTGCCAGGCAGTTTTCGAGATGAGCATGATTCCATGTTGGATAGGATTAGCAGATAAAAAAAAAAAAAACCCTGGTAATTTTAGACTTTGACTTCCTGTAAGGAAATCAACAAGCTGATATAATAAAGAGTAATTGGGGCAGGGTAGATACATTAGATAGTTTGAAGAACATGGAGATTGACAGCAAAATCAATCTGTTGGGATATTCTAGTGTGTGATATGAGCATTGTTGACATAGAGGCTGATTTTGGGTAGAAAGGCAAGTGGCAGGTATGCAGGAAATATAGAGAAGTTTAGAGTCTGGAGTTTGAAATAAGAATAAAGAAGATTAGGTAGCATGAGAAATA
>NW_007746821.1:1966-3026 GCF_000696425.1 Galeopterus variegatus | reverse complement strand
TGTGTCTTTAGTTCACAGGACTTAAGATCAAACAGAACAATACTGTACTTGCACCTGATTTAAGTGACAAACTCTTCAACTTCAAGCTTGAGCTGATGAGATAATGAGATAAGACTACAGATCTTGGATGAGTAAATCTTGCATATGTAAAGAATGTGAATCACTGGCAGCCAAAGACGCAGAAGGTGGTACTTACGTTACAAAGATGGTCTGAAAGTATGCCATATCTCTCAATATTTATGATCCTATTCTGTCCCCTCTCCTACAATCTGGGCTGGCTCAGAAGTTTAACTAATAAAATGTACAAGAAATGATTCTGCGTGATTTCCATGGCTGGGTCTTTTGAAGTCTTGTAGTTATACCTGGGCCTTCTGGAACACACTGCTGGACATTCCCACTTGGAACCCAGCTGCCATGCTGTGAGAGACTCAAGACACATGGAGATAACATGCATAGACATCCTTGTCAATAACCCCTGTTGAGTTTCCTGCCAACAGCCAGAATCAATTGCTTGCCAGGGAATGACTCACATTTGGAAACCTAGTTCATTAGAACCTTCAGATGTCTCCAGCCCAGTTGATACAAACTTACAACTACATCGGTGATCACAAGTCAAAACCAACAGCTTACCCCAATCAGTAACATCACTGTGAGAGAGAATAAAACATTTTTGTTTTAAGTCACTAAAAGTTCCTGAATTTTCATGTGGTTTGTTACACGTGGACTTTTAATCAGAACAGACTCTATATTTTCTATATTCATGTTCTAATATCCATTGTATATCCTAAGCACCTTGAGAACATAATCTGTATCTGATTCACCTTCACATCCCATAGGAACTATACTTAATCTTTAAACAAAGCAAATCAAAATAAATAAACGAAAATAATTCAGGGGAAAATATACTTGTTATAATGTCTTTGTTTCCTTCCATTTTCTAATTTGTGTGAGATTTTTTATTTTATTTTTTCCATTTTGGATATAGATCACTGCTGCTGAGTAAATAAGCATCATAGCATAGAGAATAAGTTTTGGAGTCAGAAATACTTTGGTTATATTA
>NW_007746821.1:0-793 GCF_000696425.1 Galeopterus variegatus | reverse complement strand
TTATGAAGAGCAATGGAAAGCATACAACTTTGAGTTGAACTAAATAAATATTAACAGAATTAAAAAAATAACAAAGCTTTATAAAATATATAGAGAATTAAAATATGTGAAAATATTGCATATATCAAAAAAAGGATATATGGAGAATAAGATTAAGATTTTTGTATCATTCTTGAAAAGGGTAAAATTAGTAATTAATATCATATTTTGATAAAGGATAAATGCCTAGTACACTGCAATAACTAAGAAATAACACTGCAATAACTATAGAAAATGCATGACTAAGAAGTTAATATTGGAAAGTGGATAATAAAAATAGTCAACAGAGCAAAAAATGACAAAAAGTAAATAAAAATTACAAGGAGCATGTGGGAAAAAAAGAGAGCATTTAATGAGATCATATATTTAAGAAAAAACATTAAAATTAAAAGGCAACTGCTGTCATAGTGGATAGAATTAAAATCCAACTTTATGCTGTTTATTTGTGAACACACCTAAAATATAGGAATACAGAAAAGGGTGAAAGTTAAAGATAGAAAAAGCTGGTGTAGCTGTATTAATATCAGAAACAAAAACTAAGGAATTAAGGAAAAAGCATTGCTATAATGTTATAGGACACATCGAAATTATAAAAGGTTGAATTATCTAGGAAAATATTTTTTAAATGTATGTATACCTAGTAATATACCTTCAAATATATAAAGTACAAAAATTGAAGAACTTCAAGGAGGAAAAATAAAGTCATGGTTATAACATAATTTTAACACCTCTCTCAATAAATAACAAGAGACAA
>NW_007746820.1:12242-13001 GCF_000696425.1 Galeopterus variegatus | reverse complement strand
CACATGTAACTTGCACTGAATGAACCACTGAGAATCCCACTTCTGTACTTCCTGTCCAGTAGAGTGGTTCCATTATCACTTTCTATGACCAGGGGTTGACTATACATGGCCATAAGGCTATTCAATCCCTTCACAGTGCTTACCTGGTCTGGGGCCTTGCAGGGCCGTACAAACAGAAGAGCAGTAGCCATATCAATGGCTGTGGAGATATACCTGAAATTCTCTGACCTTGGCAGTGGTTCCACAAAATCCACCTGCCATTGAGTCAGGGGTACCTTTCCACAGGTTATTTGCCCATCGGTATGTAGCACCCACTGGGGGTGTGGACGCTCTTGAGCACATACTGGACAAATGTGATATGCGTTTACTACATCTTCCCATATCATGGGCAGGTTCTACTTTTGAGCCATCGACCACACGGTGTTGCAGCCAGCATGCTGCATTTGTTGATGTAACCACTGGGCCACATCAGTGTCTCGAGCTTTCTCCAGCCATTTCACCTTAGCCAAGGCATTGGCTTTGTCATTGCATGGACTGTCTAAGGGGAAGTGTCCTGTGACATGGAAAAGTCTTACTTCCTCCTTATGTACCAGTTCCCATAACTCTTGCCACACAGCTTGTCCCCACGGGGGTCGGTGGCCTACCATCCACCACTGATATTTCCAAGTAGGTATCCAAAGGATAAGACCCTTATATACGGCCCACCTACATTGTTCCAAATGACCTAGCAGTGCTGGAGTTGCCTTGGTTAAATCTGCA
>NW_007746820.1:5819-7019 GCF_000696425.1 Galeopterus variegatus | reverse complement strand
TTTTTTCCATGTGTACGGTAATATCCCCGCACCATTTATTGAATAATCCGTCTTTTCCCTGCTAATCCTCAGTGCCAGCTCAGACATACAGGAAGTTTCTATGCATGTGCTGGCCTGTTTTAATTTGTCTGTTTCTGCACCAATACTACATTGTTCTAATTTCTGTAGTTTTACAATAATTCTTGGTATCAGTGAGGCAATTCCTTATACCTTATTTTTTAGCAGGAGTGTCTTGCCTGTTCTTGGATTTTTGCTCTTCATATAGATTTTACAATCAGATTATCAAGTTACCCCCCAAAACTCGTTAGGTTTCAATTGAAATTACATTGAATCTATAGATCTGTTGCAAGAGAACTAATAGCTTTGTTATATTTAGTTTTTTAATCCACAAACATGATTGCCTATTTACCTTTTTAGGTTCTTTCTAAAGTCTTTTAGTAAAGTTTTATGATTTTTTCATAAAAAATTTATCTTTCGTTAGATGTAGTCCTAGGTTTTTATGTTTTCGTGTGTCTCTTTTAGATAATCCATTTTCAAACTATTTGTTGTTGGTATATAAAAATAGGATTGATTTTTAAAAATCTTTTTATTGTGAAATAATTATAGACTCTTAGGAAGTTGTGAAGACAGTACAGAGAGGTCCCATGAACACTTCACCTGATTTCCCCCAGTGCAAGAACATGCGACATGCTTCTTCCTCTCCTTATGAAGCCCCTAGTGCCCCTCCTGTGATAACCCACTCATTCATTAACCCATTGATCCATGATGGGTCAGTCCATTCACAAGAGCATAGCCTCACAGTCTAATCACTTCCCAAAGACCTCCCCTCTCAACACTGCCACATTGGGGATCAAGCTGCCACATGAGCTTCAGAGGGTACAAACATTTAGACCATAGCTTATACTAAGTGATTTTTTTTTAGTTGTGTACATCCACAGGATTGACTTTCTGTGGGGAAGGGCTGTGGGCTTTCTCCGTAGGGAGCAAGGACAGGTGTGGATACTGGATAGCCAAAGTGGACTGTGGCAGACTGCCTTGTGCCCACTTATGTCTGCTCTTCCCCTGTGCGCTCTGCTGAATTCCTTTTGCCAGATTTTCTGGGTTTCCTTCCTAGGATACTTCTCACAGTGGGAAGTTATGCACCACCCCATTTTAAAACTCTTGAGTAGCCATGTGATGTGCTTTGGCCAGTGAAATGTG
>NW_007746820.1:0-290 GCF_000696425.1 Galeopterus variegatus | reverse complement strand
AATAAAGGATGAACTGTTCGACAAATGTGTTTAGGACGACGGCCTCCCCAGCCAAAGGACGGGGGTGCCACCTTTCACCAAACACGACAGTAAATTCTAGACTAAATGCACTCCTAAAATGGAGACACCAAAACTTCAGAAAATGCTGAAAGAAATGTAGGGGGATATTTTCATAATTTAGGGGTCATAAAGAGTTTACTAAGCAAGACACAAAATTCAAAAACCGTAGAGGAAATGATTGACAGATCTGGCCAGCAACACCAAAACAAAATAAGAGCCCAAACCACTTC
>NW_007746819.1:12623-13005 GCF_000696425.1 Galeopterus variegatus | reverse complement strand
CATCCTGATACCAAAACCAGGTAAAGATATAACGAAGAAAGAAAACTACAGGCCCATATCCATGATGAATATAGATGCAACAATCCTCAATAAAATATTAGCAAACAGAATACGACAACACATATGTAAAATTATTCACCACGATCAAGTGGGATTCATCCCAGGGATGCAAGGTTGGTTCAACATACGCAAATCAATAAATGTGATACACCATATTAATAAAATCAAACACAAGGACCATATGATCATCTCTATTGATGCTGAAAAAGCATTTGATAAAATTCCATGCTCGTTCATGACAAAGATACTTTATAAGTTAGGTATAGACGGAAAGTATCTCAACATAATTAAAGCCATATTCGACAAACCCACTGCCAATATC
>NW_007746819.1:3889-11835 GCF_000696425.1 Galeopterus variegatus | reverse complement strand
GGGGGGGGAAGAAGATATAACAACTACAATTTTTTTGAAGTTGTTACAACAAGCAAACGGAAAGGACATTCTTGGGTGGGAGGGGGGAGAGGGAGGAGGGAGGGAGGTTTCGGTGATGGGGCATAATAATCAACCACATTGTATACTGACAAAAATTTAAAGGAAAAATAAAAAACGTGCAGAAATTGTTGTGTCTTGGTGCATTGACCTTTTACCATTATATAATATACCTCTTTGTCCCTGGTAATTTTTCTTGTTCTGATGTCTGCTTTATTTGATATTGATATTGCCACTCTAGCTTTTGATTTGAGTTTGTTTGGTGTATCTTATGCCATCCCTTTATTTTTAACGTGCTAATATAATTATGTTTCAAGGGAGTTTCCTGTAGACAGCATGCTGTTGGGCCTTTCTTTCATATCCAATCTGAAAATCTCTGTCTTTTAATGGTGTGGTTTTACCACTTATATTTAATGTAGTTATTGATATGTTTAGATTTATGTCTCCAATTTATTATTACTTTCCTACTTGTCCCTTATGTTGAATTAGTTGCATGTCACTGCTATAGCAAATTAGCACAAACAGAGTGACTTAAAACAACACCCATGTATTCTATCATAGATTCTGTGGGCCAGAAGTCTATGCACAGTGTGGCTCAGCTAGCTCACCTCCTTAAAGCTTCATAAGGGTGAAATAAAGAGGTCAGCAGGGCTCCATTTCTTTCTGAAGGTTCTGGAGAAGAATCAGCTTCTAACCTCATTTGAGTTATTGGAAGAATTCAGTTCCTTGCAGCAATAGAGCTGAAGCCCCGTTTTCTTTACTGGATGTTAGCTGGGAGAATTTCTCAGTTTCATAGGCTACCTGCATTCTTTCTCACCTTGCCCTCCAGTAACGGTGTGTTGGGTCCTTCTCATGTTTCCAATCTCTCTAACTTCCCTTTTTGCTGAATCTCTCCATCTCTTTGCCTTGCTCTTCTATTTTTAAGGACTCATGTAATTATAATTGGGCCCATTCAGATAATCCAGGATGATCTCCCTATTATCATCACTAAAATCAGGATGATCAGCTGATCATATCTTAATTACATCTGCAAACTCCCTTCACAGTTGTACTAAGTGGAACATCTTTAGAATAATGTCTACCACAGTCTGCCCTCTGGCCCCCTAAGATTCAAGTTTCTCCCAAATGCAAAATATACTCATGCTCTTCCCAATGTTCCCAAGAGTCTCATCCCATTACAGCATTAACTCAAAGAATAAGAATCTCATCTAAATCTCATATGCTCAAAAGTCCAAAATCTCTCATCTAAATCAAGTTTAGATGAGTAATCCATTAAGTAGAACTCCTGGGAACAATGTCTCTCCATCTGTGGACCTGTGAAATTAAAAACACAAGTTATCTGCTCCTCATTTACAACTGAGAAACAGGCATGAGATGTCAGTTATTAAGTGCCAGTTCCGACAGTGGGGAAGTGGAAGGTGAAACAAAGCCACAGGTCCAAAGCGTTTCAGTATACAAGCAGATTACGTGTCAAAGCCCGGGGAAAATCCTCTGTGGCTCTCAGCTCTGTCCTTTGGGCTCTAAATTCCACCCTATGGGCACACTGCTCTGCTCTCTGAGTCATCCTTCCTTTTTCCTGAAAAGCAGCACTTGTTTCCAGCTGAGCAGTTTTATCTACCAACAGATTTTGGTGATCAAACAGCCTTATTGCATTTCATACTCTCTATCCCTTTCTGTCCAAGATTGCAGTGTGTTACTGGTACAAAATTATCAAAAATCTCGTGGGCTTTGTGTGAATTTCACCGGGTATCACTCCATTAGACTAGGTGCCTCTCTGCAGATCTTTCCTAGATAATCTCTTCTCTATGTTTAGCTTCTGCTGAGATTGATAAGGTATAACACCCTTCAGATTTCTAGAAACCCGCTGGTTTGAATGAGAGGACCTAATTCACACCCTTAATCTCCTCAAAGAGCCTTTTATGTGACTGAATACTCTGAACTTTTAATCTTTTTTAGGTCTCAGAGAACAGTCATAGAGTCATACATTTAAGCTCTGCTCCAGAGTATCCTTTACTGACAATCTCTTAATTTTAGAGTCTTTTGCCATCTGACTAAGCTGAGGACTTCTGAAATCATTAAATCCTTGTTCCTTTTTGTTTGACATTTTTTCCCTCGATTTTTCTGACTCCACTCACAGTTCACTGTACGCAGCAAGAAGTCAGATACTATGGACTGAATATTTTTACCTCCCCTTGGCCAACAAAAAAAAAAAACTCATATGTTGAAGCCCCAACTCCCCATTGTGGCCATATTTGGNAACAGCCTTATTGCATTTCATACTCTCTATCCCTTTCTGTCCAAGATTGCAGTGTGTTACTGGTACAAAATTATCAAAAATCTCGTGGGCTTTGTGTGAATTTCACCGGGTATCACTCCATTAGACTAGGTGCCTCTCTGCAGATCTTTCCTAGATAATCTCTTCTCTATGTTTAGCTTCTGCTGAGATTGATAAGGTATAACACCCTTCAGATTTCTAGAAACCCGCTGGTTTGAATGAGAGGACCTAATTCACACCCTTAATCTCCTCAAAGAGCCTTTTATGTGACTGAATACTCTGAACTTTTAATCTTTTTTAGGTCTCAGAGAACAGTCATAGAGTCATACATTTAAGCTCTGCTCCAGAGTATCCTTTACTGACAATCTCTTAATTTTAGAGTCTTTTGCCATCTGACTAAGCTGAGGACTTCTGAAATCATTAAATCCTTGTTCCTTTTTGTTTGACATTTTTTCCCTCGATTTTTCTGACTCCACTCACAGTTCACTGTACGCAGCAAGAAGTCAGATACTATGGACTGAATATTTTTACCTCCCCTTGGCCAACAAAAACAAAAACTCATATGTTGAAGCCCCAACTCCCCATTGTGGCCATATTTGCAGTAAGGAAATATTTAAAGTTAAGTGAGGTCATACAGATAGGGTTCTGATCCAATAAGATTGGTGGCCTCAAAAGAATAAACACTAAAGAGCTCCCCACACCCACCAGCTCACTTAAAGAAGAGGTCATCTGAACACACAGCAAGATGACAGCCAGCTACGAGTCAAGGAAAGATGCCTCGGAATGAAACTTACCTTGCCTACCTTGATCTTGGACTTCCCAGCCTTCAAACTGTGAGAAATCAATTTCTGGTTTATTAATCCACCTAGTCTGTGGTATTTTGCTATGGCAGCCTGAGCAGACTAATACCCCAGGTAATAACCTCAACATTTTGCTTGGAAATCTCAAGTAAACATCTCAAGTAAGTTCATCACTTAAAAGCTCTGTTTACAACATAACTGCACAATTTTGCTAATCTCTCAGTCACTATAGCAATGATTCTTAATCGTCCAGTTTTCAATAATATGTTCCTCATTCTCTTTTAAACCTTCCCCAGAAGCATTTTTAATGTCCATATTCTACTAACGTCCCATTCAAGGTAATCAAGGCTTTGTCTACAAAGTATCTGAAAATTCTTCCAACCTCTTCCAACAGCCTGATGACAAAGCTATCTTTTTAGGTATTTGTTATAGAAGCACCCTGCTTCCAAGAACCAAAATCTGTATTAGTTTTTATTGCTGCCAAAATAAAGTATGACAAACTTAGTGGCTTAACATAACATGATTTATCTCACAATTGCTATAGAAAAGAAGTCAAGGCCCAGTGTGGCTCAGCTGTTTTCACTGCTTAGAGTCTCACAAGGCTGATGCTGAGGTGTCCTTAAGGGCTGCATTCCTTTCTGGATGCTCTGGAAAAGAATCCGCTTCCAAGCTCATTCAGTTGTTGGCAGAACTCAGCTCCCTGAAGCTAGACAGCTACGGTCCCTGGGATCCTCTCTCTGCTCCCTACGGCCACATGCATTCCTCCTCACCCTGCCCCTCCAGCAGCAGCCAGCTGAGTGCTCCTACACTTCAGACCTCTCTGACTTCCCTCTTCCTCTGCCTCTCTCCAACTCTTCTGCCTTCTGCTTCCTAAGAGCTCATGGGATTACAGTGGGCTCATCTGAACAATCTAGGATAATCCTCCAATTTTAGGGTCTACTATGTAGCCACCTTAATTCTACCTGACAAGTCCCTTTACAGCAATACCTGGATTTGTATTTCATTAAATAACCTGTGGACAGGAATCTTGGTGGGCGGTGGGGGGCGGGAATGAACATCTTTAGAATCTGCCTAACAAGTTTATGTGCTTCTGTTTTTAATTTCCTGCCCTCTTATGAGATATATTTTTTAGAATTCCATTTTAATTTTTCTCTTGGCTTTTTAAATCATCTTTTATATAATTCTTTATATAAAAATATCTTTTTTGTTAATGTTCTATTGCTTACAGTTCACTTATACCATCTATTGAGAGTTAATAATTTCATCATTTCAAGTAAAAGACATAAACATATTTGACAACCATACAGGTAACTTTACCCTCCGATATTGTCATGTATATATCACAATGAAAGTCCTATCACGCTATTAGTCATGTTTCAGGTGGTTTAATCTCATCTCTCAGTAGCATCAGGCAAGGCTGATCACTCATTCTTTTCTCTGCACCTCACAATCCTAGTTTTCCTCCTACATTATTGGCTATTTTTCTTCAGTCTATTTGCAGCCTCTGAAAAATTCTGTTTCCTAAATGTCAGGATTTCTTAAGTTTCTTCCTTGGACTTGGTTCTCTCTCTATAGTGTCTCACAAGTGGTTATATTCATTTCAGTTTATTTGCATAATAGTTATATACCAAAGATTGCTAAGTTAATCTGTCTAGTTAAAACCCGTTCCTGAGCTCCCAACTCACATACCCACTGCCTAATTAATGTCTCTACCTGGACGTCTCAGACATCCTCAACACGACATGTCCAGGATCTGCTGCTCTCCCACCCAGACATGTAATTCCAACGCCAGGATTACATGTTTGCAGAAACGGCACCGATAACATAAAGCATGTGCTCTGACCAGGGCAGCTAAAATATAGTGCCTTGGGAGATCTGGGATAAGTCAGTAATCACATCCACCTGTCCTGGGAAATGTTATCATAAAACCATTTTACTTAGAAGCAACCATCACGGTGCCAGAAAATCATAAAAGAACCAAGAATGCTTCTTATCACCCTTACCCTAGGTCCGTGAATGAAGGATGTAACCTAATAACACTCCCAAATCTAGATGTCATGCACTACCAATAGAAAGCCTAAGGAAGTGATTAGGCCGAGCTGTCTCTCTCTCTCCTTTGAACCTTCCCCCTCCCTGTGATTGTAAAACGTTAAGCTCTGCTGGCCCTCTTTGGAACACATTTTCAATGCGACCTGTTCTACGTGTCTCCCCAGTTGTAATCATCATATTGGCTCAATAAATCCTTGCTATACACATTTGGTCTCAATTTCTTTCTAGGTCAGTATTTTGGCAACCACAAACAGGGACGCCAGAGCAGCTCTCCTGACCGCCCAGCGTTTCCTCTTGAGTTCCAGCGTTTGGTACCAGCAAGAAGACGGGCCCATTGTGTCCTCTGACTCCAGGCGTTTCTTTGGTGTGGATGGGGTGAGTTTTTCCCGGATTCCAGGTCTCCCTCTTTTCCCTTTGAGAACGAGGGTTTCCTTCTCCATCCACGCGAGTTTCAGATAAAGGTACGGCTAATTTCCGCTCCCTCTGCAAGGTGGGAGCCTCTACGTTAACGTTTGGCAGCAGACTCCGTTTTGAGGTCAGGGAAAAGGGCAATTCTGTCATCCAAACTGCTGCCTCCAGGTGAGTGTGTAGGTCACGACTCTGACAGATATGGTGCCGGGGTATTTCAGGTTTTGGGCCAAGGGAAAATTACATAGCATGCTTTTGAAAAAACAGCTGTTTCTTACGGAGTTGTATTTTGCAAATACTTGAAAAATGTGCCCATATAACTTAAGGTGACCTCAAAATTACAATGGCCAAACATGAATCCTTTAAAATAAAATAGTTATGTTAAGAAAAAATAGAGAGCTCACATCTTAAACAACTGTCTCATGGGTACCTAAGGAAAATCAAACTAACAAAACAGCCTTTTAAGTAGAGATTAGACTTAAAACATTTAGAGTTTTTTAGACCAGCTACAAAATTCCTTCAACTTAGGGAAATAAAAATATAAAAATTAAATTATTGTTTTAAACTTGTGGCTCTTAACCTTTTGGGGTACACATTTGCAATCCTTCTACCCCCATAGACAGCTTTTGATTTCTGGTTTATCTTTTCAATAGTTTTTGATGTTCTGTCTATAGGGACACACAGGAACTTTATGTACACACAGTCAACTAAGAAGCTGAAAACCTAGAAACGAGCCAAACAAAAACACGGGTTACACCACTTTAGAGCCAGTAAAAGTTCCAAACTTTCTCCTTTTAAGTTGTCATTAAAAAGGGTTTAGATCATAAACGGGTATATAATTCTTACTTGTTTTAGATTTTTGAGTCATTTGTTCAGATACATCTTTAACCTAAAATTTGGCTTACAATATGTTAAAAACTTTTGTTGTTGAATTTCTCTCCTTAGCTAAATAAATAGGACTATTTATAGCTAGTGTAATGTCCCTTGTCAGCTCTGGTGGCTTTGTTTTTGAGAGTGCCCCTGGATCTTAAGAGAGCTTCTTCACACCTCTTGTTTTGTTGGAGTTGCTTGATCGCTACCCTAAAATTTTAAAAGCCAAAAATATTTGCTGTTTTGTTCTGGCTAAAATTTGGTAACAGTAGATTTTAAAAGAGTTTTCAAATTTCTGTGATTAAAACTTTGGCTTAATTACAACCGATATTCAAGCCATACACACACACACACACACACACACACATATGTATTATATACGTGTGTGTGTGTGTGTGTGTGTGTGTGTATTTTTTTTTTTTTTAGGCCTCTCTATTTCTGTCTGTTGGATTTTGCTTCTAACCATGGGGACTTCTTAGTGCACCCTTTTTTAAAAACTCTCCTAAGTATATACACTCTGTTTACTTCTCTTGCTGACATAATTTCTAACAGCAATTTCGGGCAGCTCTGGGGCCACGTGAGAAAACTGGCAGTGGTGCCAACCACCTCCTTCCAGTTCTGCTGCCTTCTTCTCAGAGCCTCAGGAATCGTGAATGAGTTCAGCTCTATTCCTTAATGGACTCTGCCCTAAGCTCAGTAATTCAGTTAAAAAACAAAAACTAAATTAAAGACCTAACTAGATTAGTCTCCAAAAATAGGACTTTTTGGCATTCGACTGGTTGTTCTAAACAGACTCGTAAATTTTTTATGTATTTCTTTATAAAAATCCCATAGTAAATTGCTATGTTTTTATGTTGCCTGGATATCTGTCCTCCTCTGTGTCTTATCTACATGACATACCTAAATGTAATTCTCCCCCATCAGGGCACTCCTAAAAAAATTGGCTGATAAACCTGTCAGGCTGAAACGAGAGTTTATAGCCACTTCCATAGAGAATCTTCAAGACAAATTAAAAAGAAAGAAAGAAAGAAAGAAAGAAAAAGCAACAAATTCAGTTTTAAAAGAAATGAATATTTCTTTTTTATTAATTATGCTTTAAACTCTTTCTTGGAAGAGCTTACATTCCTTCTCTGGCCTTGAGATAATAGATCTATCTTGTTCCACCCAGTAGTTATTCCTGTTGGAAATACAAATTTAGAGTGGTCTAACTAATGACTGCTTAGAACAATAAAACAGATAATTAAAGACTGATAGTCTGAAAAAGAAAAAAGAACTCTAAGAATTAACAAAAATATCTTAATGAACTCAGTCACAGGATCTCTGTTTTTGTCTGTGTTCATGTGTACATATATACATATGCAAGTGGTGTGTCTACATTTATACATCTAGACTTGTGTTTGTATATTGTCTACATGGTACCAAATCGACATACAAATGATATGCACTTATAAGTAAATATGTCTAAATGTTTTCCAAGTTTTGATTTT
>NW_007746819.1:2054-2383 GCF_000696425.1 Galeopterus variegatus | reverse complement strand
AAAAATGTAAGCAATATTCTGGTATAACAGATAAAAGCCTCATAAGATGTCAAAATGCTACTGTTTTAAACATCACTTAATGGAATTTTGAGGATCTCGTCACTTTGGTTAAAAGATATCAAATTAATTGGGCAACTGCCCAGACTCATAATCTTGCTAATTTGACTAATCAGCTCTCTCAAACACCAAAAATAAAATAAAATAATAAAAAGCCTCAGAAGTCTTGAGCTTACAGCTATTAGCAACTAGTCAAAAGTCAAGTCTTTTAAAAGAAGGCAAACTGCCTCGAACAACCACGCGGAGTCTGTTTTTACTACAAAAACTGATTA
>NW_007746819.1:0-2044 GCF_000696425.1 Galeopterus variegatus | reverse complement strand
ATGTAAATAACCAGATAAATTGGTCTTACCATAATTATCTTTGGTAAAAATGGAGCAGACTGTAAAGAGAAAGAGAATAAAATTATGTCTCAAAAGAAAACTATAGCACACCTGGTATATTCTAGACCTGATCTAGGGTTTTTGTTTTGTTTTGTTTTGTTTTGAGGTTTTATTTTCTGAACTAAATGCTAAATTTTAACAAGTATTCCTTCCAGGGGAGTTTCCTCTGGGTTTCACAATGATCAAGAGATATCGATTTACAATGTATGGCCAAAGCTTGTCCACTGGTATTGCTTAACTTACATTCTACCCCATTTAAAAAGTAACAGCTTTTCCCATTGAAATAATAATGGGTAGATCTATGTACCTAAATAAATGACTTTATGAATCAGCTCTTCTAAAAGGTGATATTCTTCACTACTGCCAAGGCCTTATGAAGCTCCTCACCAAAAATTCTAAATTAATAAAGGATTCCTTCCACTACAAGCTCTCAGGAGATGAAAACATCAAAGACCATTGTCTCCAAACCAAAGCCTTTGTTTATTAAAGACATCATCAAATAAAAGGACTCCTCCACCCACATTAATGTCAGGTATTGTAAACCAATCCCTCTGCAGCTAATCTTAAAGACATTGACTCATGGATTCATGTTTCTTTTTTTTTTTTGTCTTTTTTTGTTGTTGTTGTTGTTTTTTCGTGTCTGGCAACGGATCGCAACCCTCAGTGTCGCGCCCGTACCGGACCGGGACCGGCAACGGGATCGCAACCCTCGGTGCTGCACCCGCACCTCGCTCAGCCAGTGAGCGGGAACTGGTCTGTATGTGGGATCCGAACCCTCGGCGGGAGCACCGCCGCACTCCCAAGCGGCGCACTGTAGCAGTGTGCCACCGGGCCGGCCCTGGATTCATGTTTCTAATTTAAGGAAGGCAAATTCACCTGAGTGGACCCCCTCTGTTATTGGAGATCTTCAATTAAAGCAAACAGATACCCAGACACCTCACTGTTCCAACCAGGATGAGAAAAAGAGGGCAGCTGGGCAAGCAGCTTAACCCACAACTACGGATGTGACCTGATGGCAACTGAATGATCAGTGTCGCTAAAACTGTGGATGTTGACTTTTACTACGGGGAATTCTGCTTTTAGGCATTAGCCAGACTGTGGGTCTCATCTCTTAGTTCACATTTGAACCAGGCTATATGCTTCAAGATTGCTTATAAAGTTAAATTCTTGCTTCAATATTTGTTCTCCCAAGACCTATACCAAGTTCAATTTACCTAGTTAAGTTATAAAAGTGCCCTCAACCTTTTTTTATTTCTTTCTCACTTATCTTGCTGTCAGATATGTGACAAATGCTTCTATCTACTTGTTCAGGTTTGCCAAAAATAAAAGGGTCTTACTATTATCCCATCTGAACTCCCATGTTGCCTAAAATTCAAACTGAGAGCAGGAAGCCAGGGCCTAACTTCTCTTCCTACATGGCACATGACTTTCTGGAAATGAGCCTTCCCAGCAACAAGGAATGAAAGTGTCTACCTGAGTTGATCACCAGTGCTTTCAGATCAAAGATTTTTGGTTTAAAGGAGAGAATGATAGTCAAAAGAATCTGCTCTGACTAGATCAACTAAATTGTAGTGCCTTGGGAGATCTGGGATAAGTCAGTAATCACACCCACTTATCCTGGAAAACATCATAAAGCCATGTGACTGAGAAGCAACCATAGTAGTGCCAGAAAGCCATAAAATAACCAAGAATACGACTTACCCTAGACCCCTGAATGTAGGACGTAACCTAGTAACAATCCCAAATCTATGTGTCATCTACAACCAACAGAAAGCCTGATGAGGTACTTAGGTGGTGCTGCCTTTCTCTCTCTCTCCTTGACCCTGTCCGTTCTTGTGATAATAAAACTTAAGCTCTGGGCCGGCCCGGTGGCGCACTGCTATAGTGCGCTGCTTGGGAGTGTAGCGGCGCTCCCACCGAGGATTCGGATCCCATATACAGACCGGCCGCTCACTGGCTGAGCGAGGTGCGGGCGCAACACCGA
>NW_007746818.1:7625-13002 GCF_000696425.1 Galeopterus variegatus | reverse complement strand
TGCCAAGTATATAAAAAAACTTTATTCATGAATTAAAATCAATTAAGCTTGTGTTAAAAAAATCTTTAAAAGCACTCAAAAGCAGTGAGTTAACACACAAACTAATAAAATAATGTCACATAAAACCACACTCATAAGGATATTAGGAAACAGGAGCTCCTACAGTGATGGTGGAACTATAAATCGGTGGAACCACTTTGGAGAACAATTTTTCAATACCTACTGATACTGAAAATAAGCACACTTTCGTCAGCCATGCAATTTCACCACTAGGTCTCTAGCCTACAGAAGCTCTCACACATGTGCCCCAGCAGACATGCACAAAATCCTCCTACAGCACAGAGTGTCTTCTGCAACTCCAGAAAAACTGTTCTCAGTAAGCCAACATGTAACTAAACTGTGGTTTATTTGGTATAATGAAATACTACAGAAAGTTAAATTGAACAAACTAGATCTACATATATCAACACGGATAAATTTCAAAACGTGTTGATAAGAAAAGCAAATTACAAAAGGAAATGTACCATTTGTTTCTAATATTTATATAAATGTTTAAAGCATACAAAACAATAGTATATGTCATTTATGTGTGTATTTATATAAGATAATACAAATTTAAACATATGTACATGAAAAGAAACATTAAATTCAGGATAGTGATTACCTCTGGGAGGAGAGGTAGAGCATGAGATGAGGGTGCTTTATTTATACTTAATGCTTTGTTTCTAAAAAGAGAGAAAATCGATTCTAGTACAAATAAAACAAAATGTTAACATCTGTTGATATGGGAGGTTTGCCCATGAGTATCTGTTAATATTTTTGGTACTTGGCTGTATTTATGAAAAGTCATCATTTAACACTTAAAACTTAAAAAAAGAGAAAGACAATAGGCTGCACACAAAAGCATAGCAAAAAGGTTTTCATTTAATTACATTGTTCTAAATGTATTCAGAGTGTATAAATACAGCAGATATTATAATACCAGTTGGATTATAGTATAGCATATCATGTATCCATTTTTGTATTTATCCCTGACTATAACAGTTCTTAATACATTTCCTCCAAATCTTCTTCCATAAACAGCTGCAGGTGCCTTTCTTAATTGCAGACTTTGTATTTTCATTAAGTGTGGTCACTGGGATTCTGTTTTTCTAAGTTACAGTCACAGTGACTGACAAGGCCAATGGACTCTGTTTCCTTATTTTGGTAAAAGTATCTGGGCCAGCTCACAGTGAGGGGAGCCAGTGAGAAAACACAGCCATATGTCTGATCAGTCACAGGAATGCTTGGAGACAGGGCAGCCACAGGCTGGAGGCTGTCAAGGAGTGGCTCTTGACTTTCTACCATTTCTGAACAAGGGAACTAGGCTGTGAATTGTCTCAACAATGCTTCCAGCATTTAATTCTGCTCCAGTTTTGAAAGAACTTCTCTTTTTTGTTTGACTTAAGAGCAGGCATAGAAGTTGATGGATAGGAATAGACTGCACATTATGGGAGATGAGTCTCCTTGTCCAAATCGGTAAGTGTGTTTATATAATCTCCATTGTGGTTTAAGACTTAAAATTAAGATCGTTTTACTTTGACATCGAAAACTGGGAGGGCCTGTAGCAGCCTAACTATATTGTCCTACCCACTCTGCTCGTACAGATGAGGACCACTAGCCAAACAACCCTCCTTATCATGGGCATGAGGCACAGTGCCTGCTTATCCCTGACAGACTTCATTCCCCTGCCAATCCACAGAATTATTCAAAGAGCCCAACCACAGCTGCCTGTAGAAACCAGGAGTCACTCCACCTTCTCGTTACTACAAAACCTGCCCTCCATGGCTTCTGCTGTTTCCCTTTGTTCCTGAGCACACTCCCATTCAGTCCTGTGTGGTGTGGTATACTCCTCTCCCAGACAATAAACTACTGTCAGTCTCATCTGTCTCATGTCAGGTGTCATGAGTTTTACCATTCCCATAACCATAAGATCTTTTTTTCTTTTTCTTTTTTTTTTTTTTTTGACCGGTAAGGGGATCACAACCCTTGGCTTGGTGTTGTCTGTACCACGCTCAGCCAGTGAGCACACCGGCCATCCCTATATAGGATCCAAACCTGTGGCCTTGGCGTTACCAGCTCCCCACTCTCCCGAGTGAGTCACGGGGCTGGCCCAGATTTTTCACATGTCCTTTATTTACAACCAATTTATTTTGATTAGGAGGATGGGAGTGGAAAAAGCACATGCAAAATTTGTTTAATGATCTGTTGCTAGTTGAAAATTAAGAGGTTTTTGCTTTGAACTCTCTACGAGTCACAGGTAAAGTGATGAGAAAGTGAAAGCAGAGGGTGATTTGACAAAGAATAGAAAACCTCAGTCAGAAGACAGGGTTCTTGAAAATCATTTATCTCAAATGTTCAGAAACTGAATAATGTTCCATCATACAATATAGAGTTGAATAGTAGAATTCAATACTTTATAACCAGCCCAATATATAAGTGATTAAGAATTGTCACATCACCAGCATTATTAGTGATACTGCCATGGTGTCACAGTGATTGTCTGCTCACTGATACATATTTGGCCACAGTGACATCACTGAACATCAAACTATAGGACATGCACTGTGGTAGATTATCCCCAAATTATTACCCTTATGTGACTTTTTTAAATGTTCAATCATAAAAACAATTTGGTTAGAATGTTTATATTTTTTGGATGTTTATGGTGTTTAGAATCCTTGGTAAATAATATTTTCTTTGAGTTCTTTTAGTAATTTATTTTGTGGCCTTGGGCAATTGCAATTGCAATTTATGCTTCAGAAGTGCTTTCATGTGTTAGTTCATTTGGGCTGCTATAACAAAATACCATGGACTGGGTAGCTTATAAAAATATAAATTTATTTCTTGTAGTTCTAGAGTCTGGGAAGCCCACAATCAAGGTGCCAGCAGATCCAGCATCTGGTGAGGGCTCACTCTCTGGTTCATAGATGGTGCCTTCTTGCTGTGTTCTTACAGGGTAGAAGGGGCATGCAGGTTCCCTTAGGCCTCTTTTATAAGGGCACTAATTCCACTCATGCAGTATCTACCTTCATGAACTAATCACCTTTTAAAGGCCCCACCTCTTAATACTATCAGCCTATGAATTTTTAAGGGATACTAACATTCAGACCATAGCAGGCATGGAGTGACATCAGATGTCCCTGAGTATTCTCCCAGGACTAGAATGGTAATCCTCAACAACACTACACACAGCTTAATTCAGAGCTCTTAGAAATTATAATACTGGATGTTTGTTTAGACTGGTTGATGGCACTCAACTACCCCATAGGACAAGAGTAGAGAATGAGAAGGGGAGTTAGCTTTCTTTGCCTTTGGTATTCTGTGTTTTTTGGTCAGTATAATAAAGTCAAGCTTTCTGTCTTCTAATTCCATGACAAGGTTTGGCACCATGACTATATGTATTTAAAGTGATCATAATTTGCTCTATAAAGACATAGGATTCTGATCAAAAGAGAGTAATAGGAACTAGATTTACCCTCCTACCTGAGACAGCCAAAACTCTGAACAAGATATATAAAACAATGACACTCAAGATATTAGACACCAAGCAAGAAAGGATAATGATCACTGAGAGATAGAAAACAAATGGGATGAGCCTAATGATTGCCCAAGAAATTTCTCTACTGCATGTAAAGTTTCCAGGTGCAGTGCAGGGAGAGATAACCCAGGCAGAGCTCAACAGTCTCACTGAGTTGAAGAGACAGAGCTCAGAGTCCAGGGAAGCTAAGATAGCTAGAATTTACAAGGCAGAGTCCTGGGGAAAAAAAGAGAGAGAGAGAGAGAGTGCTGCACAAGGACATAACTCTAGAGAGCTGGAAAGAGCCCCCCTTGAGTATTCAGTTGAATATCAATCAGTTCATGCATGTGAAGAAACTACCCAAAGCCAGGGAAAGAACCATCTGAAATCATTAAAGGGAATAGTCTTCAGATTTCACACAGGCCTGAGAAAAATGCCTGTTCCCAACAACCTGAGTAGAAAACCTTATGATTTGGGTAGAATTAGAGTACTATAAAGGATACTACCTCAGTTATGGGGAAAACTTGACCCCAAGCTAAATATAGCTTTAACAATAATTAAAAGCAAAACCTGAAGGGTTAAATTGTTTCCAAGCCCAGAGGGAAGCTCAAGAATATTTTCAAAAACAGAAAATATTCAGCACCCAACATAGTAAAATTCACAATGTCTAGCATTCAATTAAAAATTACTAGGCATGCAAAGCAACAGGAAAATATGACCCATAGTGAGGGTCAATTAAAATTGAATTTAATTGAATCAATTAAAATTGACCCAGAAATGTCCCAAGTGATAGAATCAATAGACAAAGATGTTGACACAGTTATTATGACTATATCCTTATGTTTAAGAAGCTAGAAGAAATGTTAAACATGTTAAATAGAGACATGGAGGATATATGGAAGACCCAAATTGAAAATCTAGAGATGAAAACTATAATGTCTGAAATGAAAAATAAGCTGGATGGGATTACTAGCAGATTTGACATTGCAGAAGACATTGCAGAAGATTAATGGGCTTGAAGACATAACAAAACTATCCAAAATGAAACACAGTGAGGAAAGAATACTAAAATGATAAACAAAGAATAATTGAGCTGTGGGACAAATTCAAGCAATCAAATACATGTGTAATTAAAGCCCTCAAAGGAGTAGTGGTGGGAGGCTGAGAAACTATTTGAAAAAATAATGGTCAATATTTTTTCCAAATTTGATGAAAACTAAACCTATGTATTCAGAAATGTCAACAAAGTACAAGCAATGAAACATGAAGAAAACTACACCTAGGCACACCATAATCAAATTGCTTAAATCCACTGATAGAGATAAAATCCTAATACCAATCAGAGAAAAAGACATGTTGAATACAGAGGAACAAGGATAAGGAAAGCATCAGATCTCTCTTTGGAAACAATGCTTGCTAGAAGACAGTGAATATCTTTAAAGTGCTGAAAGAAAAAACACTATTAACCTGTAATTTATTAATCCAGTGAAATAACTTTCAAAAATGAAGGTAAAATAAAAACTTTTCCAGACATACAGAAACTGAAAGAATTAATTATCAGCAGACCTGGACTATAAAAAATTTGAAAGAACATCTTTATGATACTAGATGGAAACCTATATCTACATAAAGGAATGAAGAGAACCAGAAATGATCACTACATGGGGTAAACTTTTAAAAGTTTTTCTTATTATTTAAGTATCTTTGAGAAATAATTTTACTTTTTATTTATTTTTTTTCTTCCAAATTTTATTTTATTTTGTCAATATACATTGTGGTTGATTATTGTGGCCAGTTACAGAGGGAGGTTTTGGTAAT
>NW_007746818.1:5038-5745 GCF_000696425.1 Galeopterus variegatus | reverse complement strand
CTCATCTGAATTGTAATTCCTGCAACCTCTTTAAGTAAAGAGGTGCTGAGCTACTGCAAAGAAAGATTCTTCATCTTCACTCAGTAAGAGGCAGGTTCTGGGACTTTTCTATAAAACACCTTCCAGAAGAAAAGTGGAGTTTCTTCATCATCATGGTACTGTTCTCCTAAGTCACATAGACGTGGCAAGTATAGAGGTTGTGGACATTTTGTTTTTTGGTTACAGAGAAAACTAATAATGGGAACAAAGACTGGAGACAAGAAATAGGGCTGACTGCAATGGCTCTCCTGCTCTCTGCAGTGCCCCTACCTGTTCCCCAAGCAATTATCCTGCCCACTCCTCAGGACCCCCAGACAATATGGGGATCAATCACTAATGACCTATGGTTCTGACCATCCTCCCTCTTCAAAACCAATCTTTTTGGGGTCCCATCCCTTTAGAAATTTGATCTTTATCTTCATAACTGCCTAGTTGTCCATGGAGTAAACACATAAAGCAAGGATTTCAAAATGGAAGTCAAAGCTATGTTTGAGACCAACTCACCCATTTGGTTTGACAATTGCATTGTGACTAAACTGATTTACATTTTGTTTTTACATATCTTTGCATGTTGTCCTGTACTCAGCCTGTTTTGAGCATTAACTGACAGGCTTCTACAGTAAATGGGAATTGTGATTGCTGAAATTAATCTCTGCTAATGTGCAAAA
>NW_007746818.1:2473-3346 GCF_000696425.1 Galeopterus variegatus | reverse complement strand
GTGATATGCCCAGTGCAGCTGGCCTAGGGAGCTAAGTGGGAAGACTGCCCTTCACTTCCCATTCCTTGTTCTCTCACAAAGATCCTGGAAAGAAAAGCTTTGGCAGGTGTCTGCTCTGCTCACAAATGTGGCAGGTGACCCAGTTGAAGTCTGTGGCAAATGCCTCTTGGCAATGTTTGGTATTAAATTAGCATTAAAACAAACAAACAAACAAAAACTCTAATTCAATTTTTTTTTCATTNTCACTCATTCAGGCAACTCTTTTCAAATATAATACTTCATTTAAGGTTCATTCCAGTTCTCTAAGATAGGTAGGATATGTATTCTCCCCATTTCACAGATGATGAAGTGAGATAGAATAAGTAATTGCCTAAATTTTATTTAAATATTGGGCTGCTGAGTTATTCAGTCTCTTATCTGCACTCAATTTTAATCACAATTTGGAGATGATTTAATTCTCAAACATTAAGTCACTCGACGAGGCAGATGGTGCTTCTTATATATAACTTCCATTTTTAGGTGTGAAATCTGAACAAGTTTCTAGGTAAACTTCTGGAAGTGTCAATTTATGAGTTACAAAATCAGGAGGCACACATCGGTATAAGTTCTCAGTTCTAAAGATAATAAGTATTTTAAAAATTTTCTCACTATTCCATGTGACCAAGCTTTTGAATCTCGTGTTGATCCAAATAATAGATTTTCAAAATCCTTGAACTATTAATGATTCTACTCCCCTATTATCAAATGTAGTGATTAGAGAATTATAATAGCATTTGCAAAAACTTAACCCATCATATTAGGCCTAAGTACTATAAACAACATACAATTTCTTTCCTCACCAATGACAATATATATTTTTCCTCTCAAAGATTC
>NW_007746818.1:0-660 GCF_000696425.1 Galeopterus variegatus | reverse complement strand
CAGGCTTCTACAGTAAATGGGAATTGTGATTGCTGAAATTAATCTCTGCTAATGTGCAAAATAATAAGCTTTTCTGAAATGTTTGAACATTTTGCTGAAGGCTCCTGGGAAGCAGTGCTCATAGAGAAGTGCCTATGGAGTAATGCTAAGAAATTTCAGCAAGAGGGAGAATCTCAGACCTGATGCTAGAAAGTGACAGAAAAGGCTCTGGTCAGATGAAGCTCAATTTAATTAATACACTTTCACATATGGCCAGTTATATTTAGAGGCTTCATTTTATCAATTCTAGAAGTAAGTTTCACAGAATGAAGACATAAGCTAGCAGTTATGTTTGAAATTAATAAAGGGATGAATTATTGCTTAGAGTACACACACGGGGAGGGACAAATGGATGTTTTGTCTAGGTAAAGAAGTATTTTTTTTAAAAAGTGAAAGGGTGGAAGTAGGACGTGTTTCACTGTCTCGGCAAAAAAAGAAAGGGACCATGGGATTCCAGGCTCAGTGTCTGAAGAGTCTTTCAGCAAAGATTTTCAGAGGGTTTAAAGAGAGAAATACATCTCTTCCTCTTCCTCCCTCTCCACCTCTTCTTATTCTTTTTTAAAAGTTGGTCTGTTGTTTCAGACAATTTAAACTTGTATAACTGTTACAGACTGTTACGGA
>NW_007746817.1:12153-13002 GCF_000696425.1 Galeopterus variegatus | reverse complement strand
TGTGGCCTAAACTTTTCATTTGTATTTATTTTTCAATTTAACAGAAATATAAGTAGAAATCTTGACTGGAAGAAACGGACTGTCATGAAGATATGGGAATCCAGTTTCAAATAGGAATTTTTTTTTTCCTGACCGGTAAGGGGATCACAACCCTTGGCACGGTGTGGTCTGCACACTGAGAAAATGTGCATGGGAGGGTCTTATGACTAGAACTCATGTGGTACTTTCTTACTCCTCTCCCTGACCAATTAATCATACCACCGTGAATCTATATCTGTGTGCAGTCTCCACCTTCACCAAATTTGGCAGACATTATGGATTGCTTGAAAGGATAGAAATGTAGTAGAAATAATATTCTGCATATTTCATGGTGGGGCCTTCAAGGGCTTTGCATTTTTTTGCTTTTGCTCTCTTGAAACCCTGAGTTTCCATGTAAAGAAACCCTGACTAAACTGCTATAGAGGATGGATGAAGAGAAAAGATATGGATGTGTAAAAACCATGAGAGTCAAGAGGTTCTGGGGAATGAAAGACCATAAAAAGAAAGCCCCAGTTTTCTAGCTATTACAACTAAGGGAAGGGAGACTATATTTGGGTGACTACATCTTGGAGTTTTAAACTAAAATTTAGTCCAATGAGTGAATCCACTCAATATCAAATGGATCAGGAACATGACAATCTAGTTGAGCCTTGTTCAGCTAAACTGCAGAATTGTGAGCAAATATAATGGGATTATTTTTTAAGCCAATACATTCAGTAGTAGTTTGTTACATGACAATACATTTATATAACATTCTATAGCCAGTCTCAAATAGTTACCTAAGTCACTGTATCCTAATTTCAAATTCCC
>NW_007746817.1:9684-10352 GCF_000696425.1 Galeopterus variegatus | reverse complement strand
TTGATTAAAGAATTATTATGCTGGGCACTGCAGCAAGCGTTTTTTGCATATTCTAATAACCTGTGAAATACTTATATTCTCTTTATTCTATATATGAGAAAATTAAGTTTAAGACAGTTTTGTTAAATTGTCCGAGTAGCTCACTCACTCAATGACAAACTAGGATTACACCCTTGGTCTGATTCCAGAACCCATAGTCTTAAACATTATGAAATGTTNAGCTGATCTTCATAAGACTAGAAGAAAGCACATGAAGGTAATCTTCTGTCCCATTGAGGAAATCTATATGTGACGTCCCCATGCACATTGCCCCCATATTTGCCAACATTATAAATGATCAGGGGATCATTATATGACAGAGGATCAGGAATTTGTTTTAGAGGAAGGACAATTTCTCGGTTTAGATACCAACTAAATAAATTAGTAATATATTGCTTCATGGTAATTAATTTAATAATAACATATATTTGTGGCCCTAATACTAGCATAATACATTATATTTTTCTGTATTTCCCCCCAAATTTTATAGATGACATGAAAATGTTTTACAGAAAATATTATCTGGTGCCTGTAAAATGAATAGCGTTGGTGTTACGAACAGCCAATGTTGATTAAAGAATTATTATGCTGGGCACTGCAGCAAGCGTTTTTTGCATATTCTAATAACC
>NW_007746817.1:6724-8970 GCF_000696425.1 Galeopterus variegatus | reverse complement strand
AACTAGGATTACACCCTTGGTCTGATTCCAGAACCCATAGTCTTAAACATTATGAAATGTTACATCTTTATTTGATATGGACATCTTAATGTTGCTTCAATGTGGCATGAAAGTACTATAATAGTTTCATGGATAAAGTCCTATGACAGAGTATGAAACAATTAGAACTCTGTAAAGTGGCTTAAGAAAAATTTCAGAGAATTTTTTTTTAAGTCGGGAGTGATGTAAAGATATCTGGGTGATAACAGAGGAGAAGTCAATTTAAAATTATCATTCAGTCACTAGTTCACTTTGACTGGGCCATTACATTTGCAGGTGCAATGGAAGGAGACAAGGCTAGACCCAGGTTGACAAAGGATTCCTGAAGTTCACTGCTTTTTGCCAGTTTTCATTTCTTTTCTGAGAAGAAAAGACTTCTCAGCTTTTCTCTCCCAAATATCCTACCCACTCAACAAGAGTAATGGGTTTATCTAATTACTGATATTGGCTTCAAATGTCCCACAGCTTATCATGTTTTCTTCTCCAGCCCAAACCATCTATCTGTACAAATCCAAGCCATAGAATGTATATCACGTCAGGTTCTTTCAGAGACATAGCCAGGCAAAATCACTTCCATTCTTGCGCATATCTAACAAGGCCATTGAGTCTTTCCATTATCATCCTATGGAACAAGATTAGTTGAATAACAAGTTTTATTTCGAGATAGTGGGATATTATATAATAACTTCAGTATGTTTAAAATATATAGCATGTTGCCTGATCATATCAATTAGCAAATATTTACATCCTAATTATGTATTTAAGTAGTGTTGGGCCACATTTGTGAAGGAATTTCAATTCCTATTAATGTATGATAAAAGAAACTCAAACTGTTAGTAAGACGTTATGAATTAAATGTTGGGATACAAGGAGGACTTAGATATGCTAATGAACACCTGAAACAAATTACAGCCAGCTTGTTCAGTCATAGCAAAAGAAAAAAGATTTGCTGATGACAATTTACCAAAGACTATCATTGATATTGTGTTATAAATGTAGTCTGTCCCTCAAGGAGCAGGACATCAAAGAAATCTGATTTATTAATACCCAAGTTAGTGAATCCGAGCATACTTGTTAGCAACTGTTAACTTCTAGACAGCTTTTAACATATCAAGCTCACTATGATAAACTATCTTTCCAGATTTCCCTTGTTATGGTGGGGCACAACAGGCATTTTTCATGTTATTTGTGAAGAAGCAGCATTATTGTCTTTTATCATCTAAAGGCTGGAGTAGGGTTACCTGAAGATTTGCAGCTCATACCTATTATTTATCTGTGGGCCCACCTTGTTTATATGGGGCAGTAGTCATGTCCACAACTTTGCCAACCTTCCCTTGAATCCTTCTTTAGCTGTTTCAACTGCTAGCCCAAATGTGGCATTAGCTCCCTGAAAAGGGCACCTATTTCCCATGAAGGGCACTACACATTACATCATCTAGGTTGGAGGCAGTAAGAATCGGCAAGTCGCAGGTGGATAGAATAATGGTGCCCCAAAATATCCACATCTCAATTCCCAAAGCTTTGTTTATGCTACCTTAAANCCTGGTTGGCCCCGCCTGCATTAGATCCATAGTCCAAAGAGCTAACACCACAAAGTTGGCTACCTAGTCAACAGTTTCTGATAAAAGCACCAGTATTGCTCCAATTTATCTTAAATATGCTACATCAATAAGTTAATTTTATTTAAGAAATCTTGGAGTACATTCTTTGGAAGTGGTACTACCAAAAAAAAAAAAAAATGCAGCCTGATCCCTGTTCTTGAAGAGCTCACAGTCTTTTAGGAGAGGTGAAGACATAAATGTAAAAAAAAAACAATAAATGTCTGTTATTATGGAAATTCACAATTTGCTAATATTAGCAATGTGACATAAGCATATTACACTACTGTGTATATTCCTACATATTTAAGGCTACTGGAATTGACTTTGGTGAGAAAAGGTAAAATTAATGAAATTAAGGAAGTAATATGGATCTATGTAGAGAAAATGAAAGAAGGTAACTGTGAGATATGTTCCCACCTGTTGGTTATGAAACTGGTTTATGGTTTTCATATGGTGAAAGACTTATAATAAAAATTCCAACAAAAATGCAGCAACTTTTTTGTTATTCCAAGGAACAAAAATGGAAAAACAAAATTAGAGCACCGAGCTGATCTTCATAAGACTAGAAGAAAGCACATGAAGGTAATCTTCTGTCCCATTGAGGAA
>NW_007746817.1:0-1615 GCF_000696425.1 Galeopterus variegatus | reverse complement strand
GAGAATTTATCAGGACTGCACGATGTGGAGGTACGATTCTGATGTCTTCACTGTGAACTGAGATCGAATAACACAGTTTCCTGCTGCCAACTTGAAGCTGTCTCTTGCTGATCAGAAGGGGTCACATTTTGACAAAAATTTATTATGTTTAAATAAAAAAATGAGATAAAAAACCCACGAATTTTGAATGTGTGGCCATCTGGGAGTGTTTGGGTCATGACAGATGCTTTTCTTCTTCTGTATACCAGAAATTTGAAACAAGTAGGCAGAATGAGTCAGCATTTCTGTGTGACTATACCTGTCAGAGGAAACTGGAGGTCCACAGGGAAATCATCCTTGGGTTACAAAAATAAAGAGCAGAGAATAAAAAACACAGAGAATGACAACTATGAGAGACATAGAGAAGATCAGAGGACAAAACTGTGTAACTCTTTTCTTTTCATTCCTTACCTCTCTTTCTGAAAGGTGTGTGACATCTTGCAGAAAAGAATTCACCGGTTCATGAGATTTTTTTATGCAAATACAAGATCTTGTGAATAGAGCCCTTTTTGAGATTATCTTAACTTCCACGTTGCTGCTAGGCTGCCGTATTCCTTTTTCTGGGACAGATGATAAAGTGTAAAGTGAAGTTTAAGTGGAAGCCCTTGAAACCAGATCAGAGAATTCCAAGCTCATAGCTTTGTGGACTTTACTAGAGATATATTCTTTATATGCCGGAGCTTAATAGCTCTTGTTTTCCTCCTTTGGCTCCTTTTTTGGCTAATTTCTTATTCATCAGTTTGTTCAAATTGTTTATTTATTTTTGTGTGTGACGGTAAAAATTTACTATTAGGATTATCAAAATTTCTATTATTATTATGTAAGATATGCATGATTATTTCTTTAAAAGTTCAAAGAAAGCCACATATTTGATTTTATTATTATAGTTTTGACACCTTTCAAAAGTCTTATTTTCCTGGTAATTCAGCATTGATAGTACTTTCATTTTAAAACAACATTGTACATTTCCAGAGTGTGGCATAATTGTAGGATTTAGAAGACTCAAATAGGTAATGACAATTTCTACAATTGTTGGAGGTAGGATAATTTATTGCTTTAGTTCAAGCAATGCTGGGAATACGCCTTTGTTATTTGATGAATTAAGATCCAGTTAGTTTTGGTCAGAATTCTTTGTAGGAGAATGTAATTATTCAGAAGTATTTTCACATATCTGTATGTTATTTGACTTTTTTGGTCAAAAGAATACAAATAACATTAAATACTTTGGGGGAAAAAAAACCAAAACCAAAGGATAACCAAATGATAAATGGAAAAAGTAGTAGTACATGTGTACTATGTGCTTTAAGAAAATTTCATAAAGCACAAGATGGTCTCTTCTTAGTAGGAGGCTAACTCCCTGTTGTCTGCTTTACCTCTCAAGAATTTATTTACCATCCTTATTTCTTTATAAACGTCCTCTACCTACTTTTTATTTGGCTTAAAGTCTTTATAAATAATATTAATTGTACAAAAGAGCACCACATATATGGAATATAAAGAGAGTTTTGAAATATCTTTCAAAGTTTTCACTTGTTCCTGGTTCAGTTATTGAACAAAATGTTCACTGTTTAATATA
>NW_007746816.1:12742-13003 GCF_000696425.1 Galeopterus variegatus | reverse complement strand
AGGTTGCAGTTCATAGCTGTGGGTCAAACACTGGTCTACACATTGCTGTGCAGATATTTTTAGATGTGATTAACAGTTAAATCAGTAGACTTCGAATCAAGAAGATTACCATCCATGATGTGGCTAGGCTCATCCAATCATGTGAAGACCTTAAGAGAAAAGACAGAGGTCCCGAAAAAGGAAGGAATTTTGCCTCTAGGCTGCCTTTGGTCTCAAGAGTGGACAATCAACTCTTGCCAGAATTTCCAGCCTCCTGGGCAG
>NW_007746816.1:6883-7768 GCF_000696425.1 Galeopterus variegatus | reverse complement strand
CCTGTGTGAATTCCCACTATATACCAGTGATCTCCTTATGATCCACCTATATAACTTCAAGAAAGCACAGAGAGATCCTGAATGAGAAGACTAACTGTGCCAACATTATATGGGGGAACAATCAGTCTAATTTAATTCTTTGTCAGGAGATAACTTATTGAATTCTTCTAATCCTAAAATGTGGCATGATTTGTAAAGAGTGTGTTTGCTATCACCAGTGAATTCCACTCTGTAACTTCCTCCTGTGGTCATCATAGGCAAGTCCCTACAAATCCTTAAATTTCAACTTCTGCATCTGTAGAATGGAGCTTAAAATACTTAAATCATAAAATTGTTGTAAATAATAAATCATGTAGCATATATAAAAACATGTTTAAAAAGCACTATTTTGCATGTTTATTATTATTAGAATAATTTTATGGTGGAAATTAAATAAGAAAACAAATGCAAATATACTCTAAGTGACAAAGAGCAGCATAGATATTAGCCATTTGTATGTAGCAGTATATGGAGTAAAATTGATCAAATTTTTATAATTCAAAAAGTAATTTTTGAAGGCTTGTAATTGTCATAGCTTATATAGTTCATAGAAGCATTTCTCATATTAGACAAAAACTGGAAAAAAAATGTTTCAGCAACCTGTAAATGGATAGATGACTGTGGTATAGCCATACTATGGAAGACATACAACTCAACAATATGAAATAACAAAGTGTTAATAATACATGCAATGGCACAGATAAATCTCATAAACATTATGCTTCAGTGAATAAAATCAAACACAAAAGCCTCTATGATGGGTAGTTTTATGTATTATCTCAGCTAGGTTGCAGTTCATAGCTGTGGGTCAAACACTGGTCTACACATTGCTGTGCAGATATTTTT
>NW_007746816.1:4770-5563 GCF_000696425.1 Galeopterus variegatus | reverse complement strand
CTTTTGTACAGCATCAGTAAACTTAATTTAAAATTATTTTGCATATAATTTTATTTTTTCATGAACATAGAAACACTGGGGTCCACTGAATTTCTCTTAAGAACAGGAACCAGACAAGATGCCCACTCTCACCACTCCTATTCAACATAATGTTGGAAGCACTAGCCAGAGCAATCAAAGAAGAGAAGCAAATAAAGGGCATCCAGATTGGAAAAGATGACGTCAAACTGTCCCTGTTTGCAGATGACATGATCCTATATATCGAACAGCCTAAAGCCTCTACAAAAAAAACTCTTAGAGTTGATAAGCAAAGTTGCAGGATACAAAATCAATACAGAAAAATCAGTAGCATTTCTATACTCCAACAGTGAACATGCAGAAAAAAAAATCAAGAAAGCTAGTCCATTTACAATAGCCACTAAAAAACATAAAATACTTAGGAATAAAGTTAACCAAAGATGTGAAAAATCTCTATAATGAGAACTACAAACCAGTGTTGAGAGAAATTAAGGAAGACACATGATTATGGAAAGATATTCCATGCCCTTGGATTGGAAGAATTAACATTGTGAAAATGTCCACACTACCCAAAGTGATATACAAATTCAATGCAATCCCCATCAAAATTCCAATGACATTTTTCTCTGGATTGGAAAAAACTATCTTAACATTTATATGGAATACAAAAGACCACAAAGAAACAAATGGTTGGGGGGCGGGGAAGAAGACACAACAATCACAATTCCTTGAACTTGTAAAGACAAACAAACAGATATGATGTTGATGGGCGGGA
>NW_007746816.1:0-1087 GCF_000696425.1 Galeopterus variegatus | reverse complement strand
AATGGTGCATCTTTTATCTTGTATCTTAGCCAGTGACTCCCCTACTGCCAAGTTAAGAGATGTTGAAAAATTTGAGGTATGAATCTAAGAACAGGTGAAATTAAAATGACAAATACTTTTATACAGGGTCTTTAGTTTTTTATAATTTCTTCTTAAGAGCTAAACATTATTTTAAATGCTAATAATGACAAAATATTCTTTATTACTATTTTTATTTTACTTCCTAAAACCCCACTTCTAATTGTGAGTTTTACATATCTGGCCAACAAAAAGTTTAAAGATTAGACACAAAAACATTTATAAACATCAAGACATGTAGCATATTTGTAGAATATGAATTCAAAAATGTTTACATATGCAAAAGTTTGGGAGCTAGAATTGTATTCTTGGCACAGAAACTAAGGGTTGTTTCTAAGTACATTGTTACTGAAAACTGATATCCTGAAGGGATTGTTTATTTGGAAGAGCCTTTGGGATAAGAGTTATACTAGCATTTAATGATTTTGATCAAATGTTATTTTATGATAAAAGGATCTGAGAAATTTTACCTTGAACTTTTACCTTTTACCTAACTGTCCTTTTTTTTTGCCATTTTAATGGTGAAAAATACAATTCTGAAGATAGAGGGTTATAACATGAGGTGCATTTTTTCTCAGTTGTGCTGATAGTGAATACAAAATAGAATGAAATGTCATGTCCATTCGGATCATTAGAAAAATAAACCGTGCAATTATAAAGTTCATCAGTAAATTAATTCAGTAATATTCACACACTAATTTTTTGAAAGAGTCATTTGTTTGTTTGTTTGTTTGTTTTAAATAAAATAGAGCCGAAGCCTCAAGTTTGAAGTCAAAATAAGCTACAATCTCAGGCTTCTATCATGAGATTTAGTACCAGATTCTCTCATGAGATTTAGCAGCACTGTGTTTCCCTGTTTTGACTGATCACAAATACCTGAGGTATTTTTGTTTTATTCCCAGACACCAATTTCATGCTACCTTTGAATGTTCAAAAAAGAAAAAAAACGTTTCCTGGTTATGTATTTAAAGTTTACCTACTCATGTATGAAAATAAATACTTGAGATTC
>NW_007746815.1:12014-13003 GCF_000696425.1 Galeopterus variegatus | reverse complement strand
GCGATTATGGAGATGACGAGGGTTTTTCTGTTTAACCTCCGTGGAGTTTCACCCGTGGGGGGGCAGTAAAATGGGAGGGATCATTTTTTAGGTTCGGAGACACATGATGTTTCTTGAGCATCTACAAGTATTATCTCCAGGTGTTTTCTACCTCAATTATCTCTGCTAAGCCTCCCAACACCCCTGCTGGGTGGTCAAGAGAACTCCAACTTTACAGTTGTGGAAACGGAGGCACATGGAACTGAGTAATTTGTTTAAGGTCACACAGTCAACAGTCAACAAAACTGGGTTTCAAGACAAGGTCTGCCTTAAATCCAGTGCTCTCTGCCATGCTCCCTGCTCCTCTTTCCATATGACCATAATAAGAGGCAAAAAAAAACCCACGTTGAATTGGAAATAAAAGAAAAAACCCTAGGATATGCCCCACTCCACTCCTGATACACCGTGTGACCTTGGACAAGACTTTGTCCCCGTAGGGCTAAAGCTACCCCCACCCCCATCAATGAGAGGGTTTGACAAGGTGCCCAGTCCCTGTGGGTCTTTCCTGCTCCAGCATTCCATGACTCTATGACTCTGGTCCTCTGACCCAGTGGTTTGAAGGTTGTGCTGCCAGGGGCATAGGTCATCTTGGGAGTCAGTTCAGGAACTGGGTGACATAGGGCTGGGCTTGTGTGTGGCACAGGGACAGACCTAAGAAAGCAGGGCGTGTGCCAGCTCACTCCTGGCACCTTGTCAGAGCCATGGAAAACAGTCACCCAGGGCTCAGGGGTGGAAGTAGACTCTGCATGGTGCCAGTTCTTGGTACCATGGCGTGTGACACTTTCACAGGTGTCCACCTCCTTAATGGGGGGTGGAGAAACCTGCAAGACTGGTGAGGGTGGGGCTGGGAGAGGAGTAGATGGTAGTAAGAAGGCACTGAGGCCTTCTAGACCTGGCTTGGATTTACTTTTTATAAGCTATATTTGTCATTAGTTAGCCAGCCTGTCCAT